>NC_049994.1:9590360-9691569 GCF_000003815.2 Branchiostoma floridae | reverse complement strand
CAAGCTGCAGCTGCAGCTAGTGAATTGCCTTGTAGTATGAAAAACTTCTGGTAGCATATTACTCCACTCTTGATATCATATAGTTTTATACACTTGAATTTCACATTTCCAGTTACAGTTGAGGGATAGTTAGAACCATCAAACTAGGTTGCTTTTGCCCAGTGTGGAGAGGAACACTTGTAATGCAGCAGCATTGCTTCAGACATAATCCCACTCGATCTGTATCTACCAAATGCGGGCAGAATTCACCCTGAGCTCGATCTTTGGCGTGCAGCGGCAGCTCAGCTGGAAATGCATGCCAGCACGTTGATCAAGTAATCTGATGAATACGGCCCGAGACCTCTACACAATTCGGAGAAATTTGGTAGAAGATTGTATTAGATTGGTGGCGAACCTTGGGATTCCGACAATGAAGGCCGGTAATTGTGTTACTCCCCCAACCTTACTCAATATGTGCATGCAAGGATTCTTTTCCGTAGAGATCAAGGTCCATGGTTTTATCTTTGATAGTGTTTATGCATAGCCATGAATAAAGTATAACTGTGGGTCCGGGAAAGCCTTGGAATGCAGAATGCGGGGAGACACACACTGATGTGGGGATTGTGGCCCGCCGTGGCCATTTCCCATTAATCTAGCACCCTGACTCGGGAAGCGGCAATAATACCTTCTATCTGGTGATTTGGGTTATATCAATCTTTGATCACTTTTACCCAGGACGGGTGACATAAGATATCCCGTGAATGTGGCATCCTGCAGATCCCCAGCTTAAGGGATGTGGGAATGGCGTGCTTGCCTGTGCATCAAAGTCAACCAAGGACCATTCCGGCCCATTATGTATTGATTATGAGGCTCTAACTATGATGTTCGTTCCCAGTTTTCAGGAGATAATGCAGAGTTTGGACATTTGCTACTCGGGAAATGGGAAGCCGACAGGACGAGTCATGCATCTTGGCTTGATTTGCCCGTCGTGGCCACATCCCCTTTGTGGGTTCTTTTCTCCCTCGCTCGTCTGTCTTACTTGTGTCCACTAACTAATGTTTTTTGCCCACGGCTCTGACCCTTCCTTCTGTTTCCAGCCTTTTCAGGGTCAATAGCAATTCCGAAGGTGCCCGGTACCATTTGGAACGTTCCCAGAACATAGCGCAGACCTTCAGTCAGACTCCTCTACTCGGCTATAATGGTGTTTAGTTTATGGTGGCATTTCCGCTGCTTGAGTGCTCATAAATTTCAGTAATGGCATGTTATTGATTTGATCAATTAAGATTTAATGGCCGTGTGCTAATTGGCGAGTAAGTAGTCCATTACAAGGGGTATAAATTATCCATAGCTGTCAGCACTGGCCAGGCCAGACTTCAAACTGTATCAGATTTTCTGTATTTTCGTTGTCGTCTTTTCTGTCTCCCTGACAACAGGACAACTTGGGACACCGGCTGCTGCAGAAGCATGGCTGGCGCGTGGGGCAGGGGCTGGGACGGAAGGAGCAAGGTAACACCAGTTTCCTCCGTATCGTAACACTTCGCCATTTGCACTTGACATTTGTGGTGTTCTTTGATTGTATTGCTGCCGTTTACCAGGAGGTACTGTGTGGGGAGGGGGGCAGTGAGAATGTGAATGTCGAAACCAAGTGTTTGCTATGGATGAGTCTTGATGTGAAAATGAGGAGTGAGTGGATCGTGTGTGTATCAAATATCAGTTTCTGGATGTCACCTGTTTTAGAAGTGTAGGCGCCGAATGACAAAAGCTTGCATGTTGAGGTAAATCCCAATGGAAATCAGTGCCGCTGTTTCCATTGATACAAAGCAGACTGTCTAATCCTGATTCCTGTGTTCAATGGAAGGGTGTTCGATAGCTTCATCAACTGTACCAGGACCCATGGCACATCTGATGACTTGGCCCACCTAACATGCAATGTCAAATGTAACTCATTATGTTGACACAGCATAAAGAATAATTGTAATGAAAATATGTATTTCCCAAATTTCAAGTGCTGGACATTTACTGTAACATAGCTATGTGTAAAGGCAAAATTTGCGCAAATATTTTGGGAAAAAAAGAGAGAGAAACTTATCTTTAGGCTTAGTCAGTGACTGATTTAAGGTGCTTTCAGTTTGTGTCTCGTATGGAAATTGTTACTTCAGGCGATTTCCGTCAGACGCAGATATATTGCTTTTTGTAGCAATTGTTGCCTTTTAAGCTCAACATGTGAAGCCCTTTACATCCCCAAGCAGTGTTCCATGCATATTTATCGATGATCAAACAAAAGATAAGCCAGCGCGAGTCTCTTTTGCCCTTGCCCGTTATCTGTTGCAGCCTCACAGTTGCCGTAAAAGTCTGGCCTTCCTTACCTTATTACAAAATTATTTTAAATGATGTGGACCCGATTTCGGCAGCTGGGATGTTGTAAAATGCCAAAATGGTAAGGAGATGTAACGAGCACCACATAAAAACTGCCGGGGAAGCCTCACCACTGTTTATGATGTAGCTTAGTTACTTTGCCAAAGGTATCAAAATTCATCAAGGACACTGTGACCTTTTTATCATGTCGTTAAGATGAAGTGATTTCAGTTGCCTTACAACGTCACAGATAATCATTTTTGCCCCAAATACATGTGTGTGCACCAAATGTTTTTTAAACAAAATTTGAACTCAGTTATGCAGAGAATATTTATCGCAAAACAGTGATGAAAATATAATCAGGGCTCTAACCATTTCAACCGTTTCTTTTCAGAGTCGCCCTTTTCCACCAAATTTGCTTAAGTTTCACGTTTAACAGTAAGCTGAAAATTTCACAAGGGAGAAACAGAAAGCAAAGCACACAAGTAGGGAAATATTATTGTATATAAGATGAAAATACAGGCAAAATATAACTGTTCAGTGCTCTTTTGCCCCCCCCCTCCCCCTGAAGGTTTCTATTGAGCAATTGCAACTGTCTGCTTATTAATACCAGTGTCTGCAAAAACTTTTTGTGAGGCAAAGATGCCCCAGTACAGTTATACTTCTTGCTTAAGCTTCAATCCCTTGCTGCATCTCTGCCATTCAGTCTTCCTCAGAGCCTGAAGGAAGTGCAGTAGACCCATCCGTATTCCGCCATAGTTCGAACTTTTCCTGCAAGATGGGATATTTATCAGTAAGGTGATTGTGCGGCTGGCTAAATAAAATTGCCAAGGCACTGGACCAAAGCGGCAAAACCAATGGAGAGAGCTAATAGTCTCATCTATTTTGTGTTTGGGGTAATCCCTGGGCACATTTGATCAGGATAACCTACCTTGTGTATTACAGAAATGTATGGTCCCTGTATGGGCATGTATATGGAAATATTGAATGTGTTTGTTTTTTGCATAATAGCGTTGCTACAAAAATGACCCTATTAAATGTGATATAGTTAACTCAAATCCCAGATTTGTCATTGGTTTGTTAAATGTGGGTTGATGATATTTGTTATTGTCACATTTAAAGTTTGGGAAGCCCCTTGAAGAATTTTCTGCTGACATTTGAAAAACACATGAACTTCTTTTAGTCTGCCCCCCTTCCTTACCCATTTTCAAACTCTTTTTTTTTAATCCCTAATTTTCAAGACAAAAATTTATAAACAAATCAAGCAGCAGTAAATTCCTTACTGTCTTACCCATTTTCAAACTTTTTTCTAAATCCCTTTTTCAAGAAAGAAATTGATTTTAAAAATGCCAGCATCATCAGCATGTTACAACTTATACAAGTCTGTCCACACTGAAGATTTGCCCTTGGCTGGAAGGGCAACCATTTGCATATTAAGTCACTGGATTCGTCTATGTGATAAACCATCTTGTTGCCATGCCCTTGTATCCCTCCACGGAAGATGTTAGCATGCAATAGCAGCACCGAATTCAGCCCCATGGATCAGGATCGTGTTCAAGTCTTGGCAACTTGGAAATTACAGCTTCACTGGTGTAATCATGATACAGCCAGCCTTTGTAGACTGTAGAGGGCGGATGGCACAAACATATCAAAGGCACAAGAGATGTAATGCATGTACATCTGTTGTTAGGGCCAAAAGGGAGCATAGTTCAAATGTAGGAAATCTAAACCACATTTGACCTTCATTAATCTTCTAGATTGATTAATGTAAATTTCCTTACCTTGCACATTGTAATGCAAGAATGTAAAAAATCTCAAATTCAAAGGAAAAGACACCAAAGTAGAAGACAAATAACTCTATTTGTGAGACTGAACATGAATTTAGAATTTTTTACAGATTCTATTCAAAAGCAAAAGTCAATGTTTAGCAGAACAAGGTCGACACAAGCAAGAGTAAGACAAAATTACCCATTCTTTTTTTTCATTTTAGACATTCTGAGTACCCACTCACTTGTTTTATTTTGTTTACTGTGTGTGGCCCCCTTATTTTGTTTTTCCTTGACACTGCTTAAGGACAAGATGGTATGATGGGGAAGAGGTGCCTGCCTAATGCATCATTCATGGCACAAGCCGTCTGAGGTATCGTCTTTTCTCCATTCAATTCCAGCTGGGTGATCACATTCAGGCTGGATTATCCCAGTTGAGACCTAAAAGACAGTAAACATATTTGCAGTGAAGATTGCGGATGAGCTGGCTGGACCCAGGTGTTTGAATAAGGCATTATATGGCCAAACTTTTTATGCAGCTCTCCTTGGAGGACTATTGTCAGAAAGTTGGATCCGAATTTGTGATGATAAAGTTTTTTTTTCTTCTTCTGATCACTTTTGTGTGTCCTGCATTGAACTTATTTTTTTTTTTTTAATTTTATTGATCTTTAGGGTAGTCCCTTCAGTTAACGTATATATTAACGTAATTTTGCGTAATTTCCTACAATCACAACATAAACATATTTTTTTTTAAATCATATTAATGAATAATTCACATCCATTGCATCAGGAGACCCTAACTTGCTTTAAAGAGGTTGTCTTTGGTTCACTTGAGGCTATTACTCTTTGACTTTTAGACATTTCTTTTAAGTTTTCACTGTGGTTTGATGGTCACAGTTTTTGCTGTAAAAACCACTGCAATCCTATCGGTTCAACTGCAAACTAAAAACTGCAACAAACACTCCATCTTGTATACTTAGCACAAAGATAGACATTAACAGTATCTGAGTGATAAATTGATGCTGACATCTCAATAAACCAAGGTGTACATGTCCTTGGTCGTCTTTCACCTAGAGTGGCAGAGCTAGCCTCTGAGGATGTTTGATAGAGTGGTGTAACAAATATATTTGACCTGGTCACATCAACAGAGTGGTGTCCGTGTCATGCAACTAGAAAGCTCAGCCAACGCATTGCAGCTTTGAGTAGTAAAAATCCCAAGCCTTGAAGATACAGGGTTTTAATACACAAAATATCAGGTTAGGTTGAAACATTTCTAAGTTTCCTCTTCATGAATCAAAGTCAGCTTACTCTTTTATGCAATGTAAATATCATATTGCATGAATATCTTCAAATTGTGAGTTCTTGTACTATTAGAATCTTGGAGCAGTGACAACTCCATATTTCCATAACATATACTCCAGCTAAAATTGAAAATTATTGCTTGCATATCTTTTTTATTAACTGTAAAGCATTTAATACCCTAAATTACTTTCTGAAAATCCAAACTTAAGATTTCCCTGTAGGCTTGCATGTAAAGGTTGAAGTAGACATTAACTATCAATTTGGACCTGTAATTGAATTCTAACCATAGGATATGTGCAGGTTTCATCATGAAATTTGCTTTTCAATCAGAGGGAGGATATTTCTGTTTTCAGAACAGGCAGTTTTAAAGTGATGCAGAGAAATTAAGTTCCAACAAGAAATTTTGAGGGATGTGGTATCAAAGTTGAGCAAGACATTTGCAGGTTTCTAAATGTTTTCTGGTTGTTCTAAGAAATTTGGTTCGTGTGGAATTGGAAAATGTTGAACCTTTTTTAGTTTTCCAACTTTCAAGACTTCTTCTTGTGTGCTCACTACCACTCCAAATTTGGCAATGGTAAGATGCCCAAAATCTAGTCCTTTCATGACAAGTTCCTGTCAAGACCTACATGTACCAACATGAAAATATCATTTTGACTGGCAAACAGACACTCAAACCAACGCTACCAAGAATACAAAGATAACCAGAGCTTTGGTGTGAGTTTGGACAAAATCAGCTGTAGACCAACAGAAACCTGACTTGACCTTCAGTAGATGCCGCCTCCCTACTCAGTATTTTTGATCATGCACGCAGCCATAAATTTGAACATCTGGTCTGTCATAGATTTATACTGCTGCTGTGCATTAAAGTGTTACTCATGCCTGAATAGTTAGAGGCTTAGATGACAACATCACTTTGCCATTTACAAATTAATAGGATAAACCATTCAGATTCCCTTTTTTTTGTTTTAGCAAATGCTAAAAGATTAAATCTTTTTCCAGTAGAGTTTGCTACAAAATGCTTTTCCACATATTCTATGGAATGCAGTAATTGAATCAGTAAATGAGTGATGATGCTTGATTGCCTCTACATGATTGTGTAAATCATTTGACATATTTCGTGATACTTGTCTTTTTATGTTGACTGCAAAAACGTGATGTTTCAAAAAGCATTTATGAAATAGAAAGTAAGATTATGAAAGGCATCAAAGGACATATCCCATTCCCATTTTGAACTTCACAACATTCTGAAAAATTATTTAATGTGAATAAATCTCACTGCTGTTAGAACCCCCCAAAATTAGATGGTTCCTCCCTTAGCCGGGTTGGTCCACAGACAAAAGTGTTTCCTCTGATGAATTGATACACAAGGGAGAGATCAAGAACACACACCACAAACAACCACCCACCCCCCTGACTAGCATGGTTGCTTCTGCTTTGAGCATTCCCGATACTGTAATTCCGTGCGGATTAGAGGACAGCAGATGGAAAGTTGGATTAGAAGGAATCATGCATCCTCCACTATGTTCAGAAACAGGTGTGTGCTTGAAAGTTTGTGATACATTGTAACTTTATGGAGAATAGATGTGATGTGTGTGACTGGCGTGTGTTTGTGTGCATTTGGTGTGTGTGTACAATGTATGTGGTGTGTATGTGTATGCAGAGAATCTGTATTGAGATTTTATTAAGTGTGTTCTGTTTGAGAAATGTAAGAGCTCAACTGAGGGACTGAGGATGCAGTTTTGTATTCTGTTAGAGAACTATGACAAGTGTAACACCAGGTAGTGTTCCGAGTGTTTGATGTACTGATGTGCACCATTTAGTGCAATGCACCTGTTTTCATTTTGATATGGGCCATTTGACAATTGCCGCTGCTTTTCAATTGTATTGCATACCAGTCCTGTGCATTGTTATTTACACAATGCTTTTTTTTCACCACCGATTGTTCATAGGTAACGCTGGCGAGAAAGACATGGTAATTCTTCTAACTCTTCGAACTTTGTCTGCCCTTTTTTGTCGTTTCAAAGCTGTTAGAAAACAACAGGTGATAACTGTCTCATCATCCATCTTCTTGGCTGGATGGCTGCATTTTTTCTATCATACTTATTCTGATCAAGTTGTAACAGTTCTCATTCTTGCTGTAGTTTGGACAGATTGGAA
Organism: Branchiostoma floridae; assembly: GCF_000003815.2. Lineage (NCBI taxonomy): Eukaryota > Metazoa > Chordata > Leptocardii > Amphioxiformes > Branchiostomatidae > Branchiostoma > Branchiostoma floridae. The sequence continues at coordinate 9,684,010 of NC_049994.1, read as the reverse complement.
CAAATGAGTACTAGACCTCACAGGACATTATGTCTTTTATAAAATTGATTTCATAAAATGTCTTTATTGACGGTACTGTGTCTTATGGAAAATTGCTACCACAAAAAGTTCTGGTGAAGTATGAAATCAAAATGTTGTGGTATTCCCTGCCAAAAGCTTTTCGCAAAGTTCACTACATTTTGGTTTTTAAATTTGAATTGTTTCTATTAATATATGCATGTACTTTGCTGTTGAGGAAAGGAAATCAAGCAAATATTTCCTTTTTTCACATCTAAACAATATCAAAGCTTTAAGACAGCATGATTTCATGACAGAATTTCTATGACTTGAACAAAGGTTAAACAATCGTCATTAAAAGCAAGATCATGGTTTCATTTATTACTTGCAAGAGTTTCTTTTGATTTGAAAGCCATACAACAGAACCTCACGCATTGTGAACAAAATTTCTGGTATAGAAACCACTTGTTTGTACACTTCTTCCAACCTGTTGTTTGTGCGAAAGGGGGTGTTTGTTTATTCCTTGATTCTTGCTTTGTGACGTGTGTTTGTGGGTGCGAGCCATTTTAACCTTGCTTGGTATGTTCTTCTCTCAACAGATGGCTCCCGGAGATCCGTTGCTATGGTAACTGTGGTTGTGTTTTCTGTTGGCCACGAGTTTTGACTGTTCTCTAAAATTCCTTACCAGTTCCTGACTGCTGTGTTGAACTCTTGAGTCCCAACAACCAATAGTATGGCCAGTTGCTGTTTTGGAGCACCCCTTATTTTTATGGAACACCACTCTTTAAAAAAAATGCAATGCCATGGTAGAATTCACTCGCATCTCTCTAATTGGATCAGATCCCTCTGGAAGAATCTTCCTTCAGTTGTAATTACCTGTCAGTGGCCATCGGATAATGGCTGGTCAACGTGGCCATGTTCCCTTTGTATGGTGTAATTTGCCCCGATTGCATTTCAAGCAGACAACCCCAAAGGGTATAGGAGAACCGTGTTCTTGACCTACCACTGCATGACAACTTAATACCTTCCACTATTATGTAGAAGCCATTTGTGAATAAATGATTCACACATTCTATAAGTGCAGGCTGCAGCCTGGTATGTACCAAGTTCTTGACTACAAAAGATGTGACAAATTACATGAACCACCCAAAAGTTGAGTTTGTATGCAATATATTGGAAGGCTGTACCTGGAATGCTAAAATGTAAAATCCCCAAATCATGCAGTAGATCTTTAGCTGGTAGACGCATCAAAACACTTTTTCATGCCCAAGATTGAACTTTTTGATAGCAACATTTAGTCAATTTTTAGATATTTAATTTTGACTTCAGGCACTGAAATGATAGCATCTTTGGCCATAACCTTCGAAAATGAAAATCTGAAAAGATTCCTACATTTTTCCATGTATGAAGTGATACAGTTATTTAATTATGGATTATGTAGAAAAGGGGAAATTTATGTGTTCTTTACTGGTCAAAAACTCCAGACGTATTACACCTGCCAAAATATTGTCCAATGTATTGCCTTTTCCCAGTTGATGTGTATAAAGAAATGAGAGGTGTGGGAGTAGTGACTTAAAGTGCAGACTGTCACTCAAATTTGGACTTGCAATCTGTTTCTTTTTACTGGACACACAGGCAGCTTTGTGGGACATATGTCAGACATTCATCTGTGGGATGAAAAAAACTTATGAAAAACATGTCCTGCACAATTCAAATGCCTTTAGGACAATGGCAATTACATTATCAGTACGATAATGAAAGAAAGCAGATGGTAGCAGGATGGGACTTATAATTTTTTCATGGCGACAAATGTCTCGGACCTGTAATTGCTAGACAATGGAATCTCCAGCATATAACAACCACAAGTTAGCAATGAAGCAAATGCACTTTACTTAAATAATACATTTGGTAAGTGGTATGGCGTGACTTACACAGGAAGAGGCCCTTGCTTATGTTGTCTCACAAAAGATTATCTTTGCTGAGGAAAAGAAACTAGGCCTTGTCATGAAATGAAGGATGGTTTTACAAATTAGACTATTACTTCACATCTGTTTGGTATAAAGAACCAGAAAAATGGGATTTTATATTTTTACTGGCTCTTTCCGTGGTGCTGGAAAGGTGACTGTAGTTTTCCCATGATTTTTTTATTTATTTTTCATTGAAACTTGAATATTATCATTGAAACCCTTCCACCGACTGATAAATTAGTACACATGTGATGCATTTTTTCAAATCATTTTGTACAATTGATACTTTCTTAGTTTTTGTCCACAGAAAATGACTCATATAATTTGACTAGTGAGTTATTGACCGTAATACCCTTTGCAACATAAGGAACTCGGTCAGACACAGCAGTCAGGACTGTTGAAGGCAATAGGTATCCTGGACTTGGGGTGCTGGTGGCTCTAATGCGTTTTGCTGTTCTCCACAATTTTGTTGTTTCTTGCCACTGGTGTGCGTTGTGTAGTGAACTCGGATACCACTGTCGTTTTTCGTTACAGGCCGCACCGACCCCCTTCCCATCGAAGTAAAAGACGACCTACTCGGCGTTGGACGGATGGAAATGGAGGTACTAACATGTGCTTTATCGAGCTTACTTAATTTTCAAGCTCAGTAACTTTGTTTTTATACTTTTGTATGTCAACATAAGTCAAATTTATGCAGGACAATTTGGAACGAAGAGTTAAAGTCACCTCTTAAATTGCAGTCTGAATTCGGGTGTGAAAATTTCCAATTAGTATGTTAATAGCAAAAGTCTCTGTTTAGTGGTAATGTAATATTTCTTAACCCCGCAGGGATCTAAATGATAACCTTGATTTATTACATGTCTACTGCTGTTTGCGAACGTGTTATTGCTTCCTAATTCAAGAGTTTTTTTCACAATTTCATTGGGGAAGCCAGCTTGGAAGCCACCCTGTTTATTGTCTTTTTATTGTTAACATTCTTCAGATTACCACAGGTAAGTATTATTTGCACTTTTTCATGTAAGAAAAAATATTAAATTCTTGACTTTGAAGAGTGTAGCTTAGAATTAAAGCCGAATGTTGCAATTGCTTGATTTACCAAGAATATAAGCTTCTATGGTCTTGCTGCTGTTACTGATTTGTTCTTACTTTGATTTTGAATTATCATTTTTTGTTATGGCATTGTTTTAAAACATCATCTTGGGGTAAGTCAAGAGTCTGCTATGCAAGAGTTACCGTAAGTCTGGTTATATTTCCAGTCACTTCACTCACACTTACTCCAGCTTGCTCGGAATCTCCACATTCTAGTCAATTACAAAACTTAAATCAATGACCAGCCATCAGGATATTTAAGTACATTGTTCAAGAGTTTTTAATGACTACCATAAAAGTTCATGTGAAGGCAATGTTGCAATAATAACCAGATTTACAGTATGAAAACCTTTGGTAGTTCCCATGGTAACTGATGCTATCATCCCTCCTCTGACATTTGTTATGCAACCTGCAACAAAGGTAAGGAAACATCTAAAGATTCTTTTTTGAGATTAGCCATCTCTTTGTTGTGGGATTCTACAGAGAATTGTTGCCCGCCTTTCGTGGGTTAAAAGGTATCCTATGCATGGTGCAAATAGTGTAAAGTTGTAGCCATGTCATGCTTCATTACAACAACATTGTGCATAATTTTTGTTGACAGGTCATTATAGTTATGATGGTATGCTGTATCTTAAGAAATATACTTCAAAAGTACGAAGAATATTTAAGAAGTGTAGGTTAAGCTTGAATAAGGCTTTAGACTATATTTTTAGTGTTTCGAATGTATTAGAGTTTTTAGGCATAAATCATGTAATTGAGTTCTCCCAACCAGCACAATTATGAGAGATTTGGACAATATGAATTAAAAGTTATAATGTCATGATGATACTGTTAGAAACATACTATTTGTACTGTTTCATTTGACATATACAAGACATGTAAGATTTAAAAATTACATTAGATATTTTAAGTTGAATATTCAATGTGACCTAGACAGCCACATGCACAACACCCCATATGCAAAATAAGTTTCTGTTAGTGCAGAAACATTGCTATATTCTGCCACCAGTGACATTTTTGCTGTTAAAGTTATGTAAGGCAATTTACAGATACATGTTCTTTTTGAGGCATTTATATCACTTAAACCTGGAAAGCACGCCTGCCTCCACAGCAAGCCTCTCAAGGTGAGTCCTTTTATCCTAATGATCGTCTGTTCTTGACGGGAAGGAGCTTTATTGCCTTCAGATTGAATAATTGACACCCTGTCACATGTTCGAAGTGCGTAAGCAGAAAATGGCCTTACTTACTGATAGGCCTCTTAATATTTATGAACTAATGAAAGGTTGGGTTCTATTTACTGCCATGTAGTTTTTCACACATTGATGTATCCTTGTGAAAGTGTTATCCATTATGTATGGGTACCCTGAGGCTTGTGGCAACTTTTCCTGTCAGTTTAGGTTATTTGTAATCCAGCTGAAGATATTGAATTACGTACATGTGCAAAGTTGTTGGCATCGGTAGCATCTTTTTCTGCTTGTTTCCCTGTTCTAGTTTGCTTCATGAGAAGTTATTGGGAAGTTATCAAACTGGAAATTCTAGACTTCAACTCTGCAACCTGACTTGTAAAAGTTTCATTGATTATCATTTAATATAACATTACATGTTCATTTATGTACATTATGTTGAATAATCTTGTAGGATCGACCAAAGATATGTCAGCATATATTGTTATCAAAAGAGTACATTTCAGCTTTCACAACTAGCTTGCAGTTTATGTTGGGATAGTTTTGTTTTGTTTCTGCAAAGGACAAGATCACTTAATTTTGCTGCTAAACAGCAAGTCAGCAACAAACGATAGGAAACCAATAACAAAGTCAGCATGGTAAAGGTTATGTCGCCTGGGGGGAACCACATCTGTCACCATCATTAATGTACCATTATTCCCAATACATGTCAGGTGTTTCAACTAACACTGGGAATCCTGTATCAGGACATATTTGCTTCAGTCCTGGACAGTGTTCTAGCCAGCATGAATTTTTTTTTTCCATCCCCTGGATTTTCAATTTGGAAATTCTGTTGAGTGCCGAGGTGCAACAATCCTAGGGGGGGCTGGGAGCATGCTCCCCATGGAAAATTTTGAAAATCAGACCCTCTGAAATGCTATTTTATGCATTTTTAGGGGCAAATTTTGCTCATAGACTCTGCTTGGTTCAATGGTATCTGTTTTAGCATCTTTATATTGCCAATTTTTGTTCATCATTGAGGATGGAATGGGCAAAATTTTGTCCGTCCCCAACAGCAAAGTTCTGTCAAAGTACGGAAGGATGGAAGCTGGTCCTGGTCCTGGAACAGTCCTGCAACAAAGATGCTTTGTAATTTGTTGACTGTTGAAAGCAGCCATTTTGGAATTCCCCTCTTGTTGTTGAAGGCAGACAAAAGATGTACAATGCCAGTTTCAAGGTCAAAAGAACACACAGCATTGGGGGAGGAGAAAGCATGATACTGCCTCTGGGGAAGCGGAAGAAAGTAGATCAATAGCAAGAGCAGGCTTTCGTAAAGGTCGCTGACATCTGTATTACTTAGATGGGGCATAATTCCTGCCAAGCACAAAATAACTATACAGCTGGAGATTCTGCAGAACATGTTGACGGTATAACGCTACTCTGCAGTGGGTGAGTTTGTCTCCAACTATGGCTGCCTTTTTGATAAGGTATAAATAATTCTGGTTAATGAGGTAATGTGAGATGGGATACATTATCAAATTGCAATTTGGATAATTGGTCAGATAAAGGTTGTAAATCAGGTTCCTCGTCCTTGTCGTTTATACATGTATTTGGTATTTGAGTTCTGCAAAAGAGAGGAAGATTAATAGGTATTGCTATGACTGCAATGATTATTTATGTTCTGTATCTTTATAAATTTATGTTTTATCAAATGGTTTGGCAATCTTTTTTGCATGACACACCAGATTAGCATGCACATGGTGGCAGCTGAAAATATCACATTTGTCGACTCAACATGCACATCCTTGTACAGGAAAATGCACACAAAGTTATTTGCGGAGGTGAAAATCGAATTCAATCTATTTGCTCTTCTCTGATTTCACTTGGAGCTGTTGAAACACTACATGGTTGAAACCACCTCCCCGGGGACATTCTAATTGGGTCACCCAACATTGTCTGTGGACTTTTCAATCAATTCTGTCTGCCTTCAAATCCAAACCATTAAGATCATGTGGAGGAGTTCTGTTGCCCTAGATTGTATCAGTTGGAATTTACTTTGATTGACATATTTTCCAGTGAATTTACTTTCAAATTGAGTGACATATTTTCTTGTTCTGCAAAGTGAGAATAAAAAAAATGGGTGACTCATTTGTTCAATGCATTAAATTTCAGACCGTATTTGATTGAGCCGCTGGACATGAACTGTTATTAAAATGAATATGTATTATCATAATGATTCAGCTTTCGAAATATACACTTAATTGTTTGTTGGCATACATGTTGGATATATTCTATATTCTAAAGACAACCATTCAATTGTTAGACTTGCATTGAGTACATGACATACATGTATGCTGTTTGCCATGAACTGATCACCGAAAGAGAAATCTGAAACATTTTACCACCAGACTTGCAACATATAAATTTGCTGAAACTTATTTCTTGCTCCATCATGGAAATTGGTCTCTTAATGGCAGTGCCACTATCTTTTTGTAAACTGTATTGCTATATCGGAAGGCTTAACTCTCACTCCACATTTGCTTTCGTTATGCAGCAGAAAGAAACCAGAGCATGGTCAAACATAGATCTAAAACTAGATTTCATCTAGGCTACCCAAATAACTTAGAACTTTATACATGTCTACATATAGAGAAAGAACAGTCCCTTTTTTCCTTAACTTAAAGACCATAGTTGTTTAGGAGAGGGAAGATGCTAACAACTAGCTGTAGCCACTAGCTGATTGGTCAATGAGGTAGCTCAAATTACTAAGTCATCAGAGTATACATGTTGCGGACACTTCTCAACACCTCAGCTGACCTTAATACAACTTAATCCCGTCTTTGCATCAGGTTTTGACACTATTTCATACTTGTTTATTAGACATTAAACTGACAGCCCCTCTTTCATATTAAACCTGTTTGCGTCATTATACACTGTAAGTGACACCAGTGTGTTCTTTGAAGGATGCTCTCTAACTAAATGACCCTCCTTGGCAGTAGTTAAACACTTATCTGTGTCACACAGACATGTTGCTTTCTTGCAACCACAGGAAAATTGGTACAACTTGTCCTCTGAGAGCTGTAGCAGGGTGTTATCGTTTCACTACAGAATATCCCAATTACCCTAGTTCTGTAGACAGTCACCATAGACAACAGGCTGCCACCACATGCATGTACCTGTATTTATTTATTTATTGGTTCCTCTGTGAGAGACATACACCCAGGGATGTTCTACGGACTGCAATAATTGCAAATGGCTATCAGTCCATTAGATATGTATGCTGACACATGCAGGAAACATAATTGAATATAGAAGACTGAAACTGATCAAACCAGCATGAATATTTTATGATTGTATAAACAATATAAATATTATCTTCAGTACATGAATTTATATTTGCGTGTCCTTTTCCACAAGCTGCTAAAGATATCGATAAAATGTGATGGTGATTACAACTGTATCATTGATATGCTATATTTGTCAGAGCATTTAATTGTCCTAACCAGATTGTCACAGATACATTTAATAGGAGACTTCAATCATACAAATTGCTCCTTAGTTGAAGGTATACAAAAATTGTAGTTTTCCACATGTCATATTTGATCCTGTACCACTTGAGTACCTATCTGTTAGCATAGACCAGAAAGTTTACTTGGAGTTTGAGTTTGCTGAAGATTCGTTTTTCGTATATGGCAGCCTTAGTCGGAGTTGGTAAAGTTGCTATTCTTAGCTGTAGACGGAAGGTATTCTTTGATGGAGGAGACATAGTGGAGCCTGGTATTGATTCTCCAGGCTAGTATACCCCACCCCTGTCTATTTCCTTGGTCTTTATGGTTATCTGCAGGCTTAAGATGATGCATTCAAACATGAAAAAAAACTTTAATGATTAATCTTGAGAGGTACAACCCAAAAAAATTGGTACATGTAAGTCCCAACTTTCTTTAATGTCGGCCAGATAAAGTTTAATTTTTGTCATAATGTCATTCACCAGCACTTTCATACTTCAGAAGTCCAGATTCACAAACATTGCAGTATTAGCTGCCATATGACAAATAACTAAAAATGTTAGGAGGTGAAAATACACGTAAACTTGAGGAAAAGCGATGTTATACTTAAATTGATCGTGACAAAAGATTGATGGACTGAATCAATTTGAAATCTTCCAATATTTGAAATATAGCTGTCTCCATTGTGAAGAGATTTTCTATAGAAGTTAAACTTATTATAATAGCAGATTGTGGATCTTGCAAAAAGTTGGTCTTAACAGAACAAGCTACCCCAACATCTCAAGTTGTAATCTTCTCAGAAGCTTTAGGGCTTGAAACTCATTTCCACTGTCATCAGCATCATCCTGCAGGGAAACATTCACTCCAATGACAAACCCCTCCATAGACTCAAGTTTACCGTGCCCCCCACAAAACTCTTCACTTGGAGAAGTTTCAGTCAGATACCGCAAAACTTCATTACAAACCCTTAAACATGACCATCCATCTCTGTACACCAGTTACTGTGCTGAAGGAAATCTTCTGTGTAAGACAGTGCTTATATCACCCCATTAAGTTACAGCTGTTAGACTGATGTCTCCCAAGGTGCACGCAAGAATTCCCTGTCTTGCGGAAGATAAAGCTATTCTTGGTGATACAGGAAGGTACAGCATTGATGAGTGAGACTTTGTGGTGCCTGGTATCGAATGATTGATCCCTCGGCAGCCTGTTAGCCCAGCCTATTTCCTTTGTTGTAATAAAAGGTGGGAATTTCTTTACAGTGTTGTCCTTGCCCTTAGCTCTTATTCTATGGAGAAGAAGGCCGGATCAATGTAGCACGTAGCTTTTCAGGCTCAGTTACATTGTGAATTTACAACAAACTTTACTTAAATTTGCTTTATATACCTGGCATATAAAGGTAAATTTAAGTTAAGTTTGTTTTGTGTCACATCTAGCAACTCCAATTCTTTTTGAGTGTTGCTTTGTGTCAAGTTTCCCAAGAGGACACTGAAAGCCGCCACTCCTCTGTTTAAAGAAAGAGCCAACATAACATATACATTGAACTCACAGCACTTCCCTGGAACAGTAGTAGGTAAAAAGATAAAAGGAAGTCCTTTAGAGACTGTAGAGACAATGATTTTTTTTTATCCACTGAGCCTAGGATACAATCTTGTAAGGCGGAGCCCATCCTTCTTCTTCCACTGACTTCCTCCTAACCCATACCCATTTTGCATCAGGTTGGGGTCAAGACAGTCATATAAAGTGCCATTTTTAAGGATCCCCAGCCAGGAATGCCAGGAGTGGAACCCATGATCGCAAGTCCAGTGGCATCGCCACATCGCCATTCGAGCACGTCAAACTGCAATGGATTAATCCAATTATCCGTTGCTTGATGCTGCCACCTGAAGTGGTTTGTCAGTTAACTAGTTCAATCTGATTTAGAGAAACAAACAATTGAACCATGCCATGTATATGCCTTAGTGTGGAAACAACAACTCATAAGAAGATATCTTCAATTGGCTTCATGGATTTTCTCTGGCTCCTTCCCAGACTGAAGTCATCTTGCTCCAAGCAGGCTGCAACAAAAGGCCTGGGTCAAAAATGCATCTGGTTGCGGTAGAGATAAGAATGCCCAAAAGTCACATCAACTCTGGCCTTTGGAAGGTGTTGAGGAATGTTGGTGAGCATCTAAGCTCTGATTAGCTGCAAATGGGAGAGGAAATGCCAGGTCTCCACAGGAATATCTGAGGGGATTAGCCTGGGAATAGGGAGTTAGGGAAATATAATGAACTTGATTTCAGTCAAGGTCTTCCAGTAATCATTTTAGAATTGGTATTTTGCAATTTTTGTTTGTTTGGCAATAAAAGGGCAAGGAGACTTTGCTTAACCCATCTAGTAATTGAATAACATTTTCAGTTTTAGCAAAGATGTAAAGCTAGTTCACCTTTATCCGTGAAGTAACCTATATCCGTTGCTGTGGGTATTTAGGGATGTTAAGTCAACGGACGAGAGTTTCAAACTACAATATTTTGAACATATTACAACTTGAAACCACTGTCCGTCTAGTTGATATCCCTTAATACCATTTTGGTAAACACAACAAATATAGGTTCCCCCGCAGATAAAGGTGAACTAGTATTATTTGGTACATTGCAAAGCTAGATAAGGCCACACCGTTTTAATTTCTTGGTTCACGGAATCGCTCACTCCTATTTTTTGGGGAAAAAAAATAAAAATAAAAATTACCACTCAGCAAATTTTCACCATTAATGAAACCATTCACCAACTTTCTGGTGTAGCAAATTGGCCTTTATATTATAAGCTCCTTAAAGTGTGGGTACAGATGCTGTTACTGTACAAAAATAGTGTTTTTGTACTTTTTTCAAGCTGAAAAATTTTTTTCTTTATGTTTTGGATCAGCCGTTACCTTTACCCCAACCATTTTACAATTTTTATTTTTATTTTGCCCTCTCGCTCCATATTTTCTATGAAAAAATCCGTGAACCAAGAAATTAAATTGTTGTGGCCTAAAGAAAGGAAAAGGGAAAAGCATGAAGAAAATGGCAGCCGCTTTATTCATTTAAGTATAATTCCTTGAGAAATAAAGAGAATTTCTTGTAACATAACAAAGAAGTCATGAGAAAACAGCAACTGCAGCCTATGAAATGAGAAGAAAACTTAAAGCTTCAGCTACATATTGAGCATGTGCTCTAGACTTAAGTATTCCCAAATACCACCACTTCCAAGATTGATGACTTGCTGTGTGTGGCCTTTTTAGGTGTCAAGTAGTGTTACTTTTGGCCTTTTCAGCAGGCACTGTTAGCACTAACTGAGAAGGTCAGCTTACTTTTATAGATCAGGCAAGAAATGGAGGGACACAGGGGGTAATGGAAAATTTGTTAAGGTGATTTGCAGTAAAATCACTGGGTAAGTTTTAAGACTACCAGAATTGGGTGGAATTACTGTATAGAGATACTGACAAGACACTGAAAATTAGTTTAGGAATTTCTGGTTAAACATAACATCTTTTAACATTGAAAGGTTTAAAACTTATGTTTGACTTTAAGCACTAGTCTATTGAACAAGATTTATATTATTCTGTCTGTTAATAAGCTACAGTGCCTTGTCTACAGTATTGGGTTGTAATGTGAAGTGTAATCTATGTTTTTTATTGTATAGTCAAATATATCAGTGTCATAGTTGACAGTTTTCAGATTTTATTGAAAGAAAAAGTGGCAGTTACAAGTTTTCTATGAATATTCAAGACCATAGTGAGAAAGCAACTTCAAAGTTGTCTTTGGAAATCTTCTAAGGTCATCCATGTATAAACTTAAGGCTCTTATATGAATCTTATTCTTTCATCTATGTTCTTTAATGTTCAAGGTCTCTTCTTTCTATCTTTATGAAAGCTAAGACCCCAGTGCATCCTTTTGTGTAGATGGAATCTTTGGCGCTTGCTGTGGTCACAGGGGGATGGTGTCAGGTGAAAGGTCACTCAGAAATGCTGACATTGCTTAAGCTGTGATTGGTCAAGCCTGATATGAAAGGATCAACCCGAGAGATGCTTCCTTTCCACAGTATAACATCTGTCAGAGGTTGTGGTCTCTGATGACTCCCTCTCCATTGATTTTTAAGCTAGACTCATCTACACATGTCTATTGCATCTAGTTAGCATTGTGGTCACAGAATGATATGCTGGTGCTGTATTAGAAAAGGTAATAGATTGTTGTAGCACTGAGCTTGTTCAGTCTGATGGGCTTATGGTTACTTACTATTATTCTACTCTGTGTGCAGGTAACTATGAAATTATGGTCTGTGTAAAGATGAGATGATGTGTGGTAGTGCTCACTACTTTGAAATTTAAGACTACTGTAAAAGTTGCGCACACTCTTGATGTATGACTGAAGATGTCTTCAAGTTGAATATAAAGTGAAAGTGATATTGATCTAGTTTAGCTCACTGAAGAGCTATTCTTCCACTGGTTTTGACAGTTAAGACAGATGCTATGTATAGTATCTACAGGTTCATAGTACCAGGAAAATTCCCTTAACTCTTTTTGACAAGTGCACTGAACAGTGGACCATGGCTTGACGTCTTTTCCTAAGGACCGCAACCCTTACCAGTAGCATGCATGTCAGAGGAGCAACACAAGCCAGAATCTAGCTCAAAACTTCTCAGTCCAGAGGAAGGGTCACTTACCACCGGTCTATGCACACTTCATTGAATGAACATAAATTGTAGCTATATATGGTGCAAAAACATGGGCCATCCTTAGATGGCAGTTGACAATAAATGAACCAAGAGACAAAGTTTGAGAGAGACCAGAGACCACTGGCAGGCTTTTCTTTCATAACATATGTACTTAGTTCTAAGCTACTCGGTCTCAGTTGGGAGCTACCTTTTGATGGGTTGAGCCGTAGTTGGCTATCACTGGTTCCACCACGGTACCAACACATCATACTGCCATACAACATATCAGCCGCAGACAGGTCCCACCGCAGCAGTATCAGGACTCCTGTAATGAAATATTGACTTGGCGACACCGCTGGGAGGGGCTGACTGGCCAAGGCGAAACCTTCATAAAACTCAGTTCAATATCTAACAAGACCCCACAACCCCAGCTATTATCAGGAGAGCTGGCATCCTAGGTGTATTGTTGCTTCATGATGAGGGTTTGATTCAGAGTTCTGGATCAACAGGCTGAGGATGTGGGTGAGAGGTTCCATTTCAGCACTGATTGAGATTTTACCATCCCCTCTGCTGGCATCGCTGGGAATTGATTCCCATCTTGTTAGTTTCAGACGTGACCCCACGCAGTGACCTCGCCACGGTTTCGTCTCCTTGTTGGGCAAGTGGCGCCCAGGGCTTTTCATGTGAAGTTCATTGCGGCAATAACAGAAAGTTTGTGTCTTTGATTGAAAGTTCTTGGGGCCATGATTTTATCTTAGGTTGCAGCAAGTCCACAGGGCTGGTTTAATTCAATGGAGAGGAGAAGTTAGAGAGGTGATCAAACTAATGAAAACTGAGGCCGTGGCAAATTTTAGTGGCAATTTTTCGCTGAAGTTCAAGAAGAATTGGTAGTAGAGAAAAAAGTTAATGGTTGACATTTGATGAGGAGGTAAAAAGAAGTAGTGATGAGTTTTAAAGCAGTCTCTCAGCTGTGGCTACAGGTTTCTCCCACAACGTTAACAGTACTGTAAGATTGTCCTCAGTTGCCCTTTATGCCATATAGAATGGATAGAAGGTCACCTGGCAGAATTTCAAGGCATTCAGCACCATGGACAGAGGCAAATTTTTGCCTCACCAGTAAACCACAGCATTGAAAAAATTCATATTAGATATGATAGGGCATGAATTTACACTGTACAGCCAGCTATTATTCATTTATTATTCTGAACGCTCAGTTTAGGGTTATTTTTCCTTCAAGCCTTGGGAGAAGATTGGGCAAAAACTATCACAAAACTTACAGATTTTCACATTTGGGCAACATTGGTATCAGCCATACTGCAGGGTAATTGATTGCATGCCCATTATACAAGTGAGGGAGCACTGGAAAAGGAGTCGCGACATAACATGCCTTTTTCCCCATGACATTTCTACCGTGCAGACTTCCGTACACGCCAATGGCATCATTTTAGACTTGCAATCACTTTTAGCAGTCATAATTCATGGTAAGTGCCGCCCAAATTGACTTTGCGAGCGTCTAATACGTGCTAACGGCGCACCCCAGAGATGAAGGATGTATGGGCAGGTGTGCTGATCCAGACATACAGAATGACCCGAGTTGTTAATGTTGCTCCCAAAGGCAGTTTCTAGGCACAGGAATACAGGAGGTCACGGGTGATGTATAATGATATCAACCCTCCTGACATATACGAGCAACGTGTAGAGAAGTCATCGGGAATGTCATACACTTCAAGCAAGGCTGGCCCAAATTGATTTGACATTTTGGCACCTCCTACAGTTACAAATGATGCTACACTGAATGAATGCATTTGCCGTGAAAGTAGAATGTGTTTAATAAGTTGCAAACAGGCTCTGTTGTGGTCAGAAGTTTTCCAGAGTTAGGTAAATAAGTGTTGTTCATTCATTCAGACTTTTTTTGTGCCTAGTGGCTCGTGGGGTTGCATGTTTCCTTGCTGTTTCCTATATTTTTACAGGGAAGGGTTGCTAGACCTTCCCCTTTAAGATGCTTGAAACACCTTCTCAAATAGGGGACCCCCATTTTAAATTCCTCCAGAAAGACAAGTACAACCCCAACTGAGATACCCTAATGCCCTATACCCACAACCTAGATGCTTTACCCAAGATAGAACCAGGGCTTCCCAGTTTGCAACTCGTTGGAATCAGGAGCCCAACTGTGAGACTGTCACCAGTTAAGCTACAGGGACATCCCCAGTTTGTACTGTAGGATGATAGTGTGTTGGTCAGTGTCTAACAAGTCTTCACAAGCAACCTTAAAGACTAGGTTGATGCGTGATATGTATGCCTTCTTTCTTCTGATTATGTACACATATATCCTTGGATTAAGTATCATCTTCTTTATATATATACAGTACTCATTGATGTATACTATTTCAAATGAGAGTAAACAAATTCCCAGATGCAAACTTTCCTTGCCTTTGTATGAAGACTAGCAGAGTCTGTTAAACACTGCTCAAGTGCGGACATAAACCAAGGCCATTTAGTTGACGCGCAAGCCGTTTTATTATGGTCTTTAAGTAGCTGTACTAAATCATGGTACAAAGATACTCCGAGCTTGATCCCACTGGAATGAAAAATATGTTCGCTCTGGCCTTGGAACAGTACTCACATGTTCTTTTTGCCTTAAAGCCCTCTTCCATTTTATGGGAGATCATATTTCTCCCTTTTCTTTAGCCCTTCTATTTCTTTATCCATCTTTTTTTCGGCTTCCTTTTCCACAGTTTGTCGGAAGAAACTGTAACCATAAGGGCTTATGCCATTTGTGATTTAATATAGATATCAAATAGAATGACGTTCATCCTCTTTTACTGCTTTGTGCCTAATACTAGCCATTACCTGATACTCAGTCCTCTCTGTCAAATGGGCATAAAGCTCTAAATATATGGCATGGCTATTTTGCCAGTATTTCATACATTGTGGGCCAACGTCATTGCCTATCTCCCTAGAACTGTCTGCTATAAAGATTACACGGACAAAAAATGTTATTGCAGCACACTAACAATGTCAGTGGCTTTACTTTTTTTTATAAACTTTTGTTTGGTGAATTTCTTTCATTCTTCATCTTGCTGGTATTGTGGTTCAAATCTGGTGCAAAGTGATACCCACAGAAATAATGCACTCACTCTTATGTTGTTGGTTCTGAAAGACTGCAAGCATGCACGCTTTCTTTCTTTCTCTCTCTGTCTCTCGCTCTCTCTCTCTTTCTCTCCCTCTCTCTTATTCTCTCTGTTTCTCTCTCCCCCCTCTCTCTCTCTCAAGAAAATCAGTGAAGCACATTAACACTGTGTACAGGGCAAATTGAACCAATGGGAATTTTGACATACAGATAGAGAAACTGAAAGCTCTTGTTTGTGCTGTTTTAGGAACAGACAACTACAATTTAGCACAAAGAAAACCATGTTTGAATGTTACACAAACACAGCTTTAATTGTTAATCAGTGGTTTCTTCTTGAAATTCTTCTTCCAGATCTCTTCAGTGTCACTGATGGAACATAGTTGATACTATCTGAAACGTCCAACCATTTCCAAAATTGTGTACTGTTACTTGAGTAACTGCTTTTTGGCAAATTTCTCAATACTTGGCACTGCTTCATGATGGTTTAACAGTATTCAGAAGTAAAGAATGACATTTATGAGTAGAATACTGTTATGTTGTTCACTCTTGCGTTGTTGATCTAAACTATCCCTGAGCCAAAAATTACATTTCATCAGCTTTATCGGTGTTAGAGCATGGCCCCAAACTGGATAACATTTCTGTAGCCAGTCTGTAATTACTATATTACCGTGTAAAGTAGCTAATACCTTGGGCGAAACAACCGGAAAACAGGGTCCTAGGTTCCCCAGAATACATTTGGCCTCTTCACCCTGCATCGATCCAGCGCTGGTGTGGATCAAGCGTGGATTAGTCGCAGTAGGTTCTGGTGTCAGAGGTTCCTTAGTGGGGGGCTCACCTTCTGCAGTGTGTTTTGGTGCATGTGAATACTTTAATCAGCTAGGCTGTAACAGAGAACATCCTGTGTACAAGGATTTGGAGAAAAGACAAACAGGACTTCTTGATTTGCTATGCTAGAACTTCTTAACATTTGATTCTTACATACATTTTAGACACTAAAAAATTTTCTAGTTATCTTTGAATGTTGATAGCAACATGGTATGGAGGGTCACATGTCCCTGTAGCTCAACTGGTAGCAGCCTCACACTTCAGATCCTGGTTCCAATTAGTTGGTAACTGGGAGTCCCCATAGAGTTCAATGCTGGGAAGGGCATCTTGGTTGGAGAAGTCGTCTTTCAGAAGAGACTTGACATAGGTGTCCCCTGTTCGAGGAGGTGCCTCAAGCACGTCAAATAGGAAGGGCTAGCAACTCCTGCTACTGAACCAGTTAAGGAAACTTGCTCTGTGTGCCAATAGGCACTACTCCGGTCTAGATGTATGAATGAAACAAACACGAGTTTTTACATTAAAGCAATACACACAATGATCCCAACAATGAGTATAGATACGTCAATGACGGTTGGACATCGAGGTAATAAGATATGTCAAAAAGCAGTTACTCAAACAACTGGATATGATTTTGGAAACGGTCAGACGTTTCACTGACGAAAACTAAGTGCCAGCTTGTTGAAACGTCTGACCGTTTCCAAAATCATGTCCAGTTGCTTCAGTAACTGCATTTTTAAGTATAGATACTATAATAGATGTCAGATGATCCAGCTGGTTTTGAGCCAGTACTGTTGGAAGGCTCCTTAGATACATTGACTTGTGAACAGCATGAAGGATTGTGAGTCTGGGTGGCAGCCGGCAGGCCCCGGGTTTATGGATTAATACTGCAAGGACTGATTAAATTAGGAGAGATTAATCCCCTCGCACACTGTGGCGATGATTTGGTTGCCTTGGTGATGGATGCAGGGGTTGATGGGAGAGGTCACGGCTCAGCTCGGCGCCGATATTGGGCACATGTGTTCCGTCCCACCGTGCATATTTGCGGGCATTATTTTAACCCAAAGTTTTATCAATTACCGAGAGAGGAATACGGTACATTGGGCTCACTTAGCATATGAAACGGGTCAGCAAGAATGTGTTAATAGATGACTTTTTTTTATTTGGTACCTGTCAGGATTCTGATTGGCGACAGTGTATTAACATGGTTGACTATACTGACCATAGTGTGCAACATACTTTTTACTCTAGCTGTTGCATATCTACAAGTTACGGTGCAGTTGCAAACCATTTGTAGGGGTTGCAGTCTGTTAAGAGGATCTTGTAGGTCCTATAGGGAGCTTGAGTATATACTCAATATACATGACTGTATCAATAAGAGAAAGGGATTGTGTGAGAGATTAAACCAACTTAATCTCCAAGCAGATTTACAGTAGCGTCAAAGCTGGCTAAGGAGTATAGCTGGCCAAGGGAGTCATTAGCCACGCCGGTAGCCAAACACACTCCAAGGCCGGCTTCACTCCTTTGTCAGCTTTTGATGCTAATAAATGTTATGCTACTGTAGCATCTGCATTGAGATTAAAACCAACTCAGAATTATTATAGCATTGACTGGGGCAGTTGACTGTTTATGCAGTACATATACAATGTGCATAAGTGCATAGATATGCCAGCTTAACTTTGACTGGAAGGATGCTTTCCAGTCTCGCTATCTTTGGCCTAGTGACGTCAGAGAAAAGTCCTTGTCTTATAAGGGGCGCAGGTTTGTCGAAACCCTGTGCTTTGGGAAATGACGCTTGACGCCAGGAGTCTGCATTTGGGACGAAAGGGTTGTAAGCCATCTAATCCCCACCGGGAGCCATTCCATGTACTCAAACGAACAATCTGTCAATTTTGACAAGGGCCCTGTCAATCAAAAATGGACCTACGTTTTCATGCACCCTGCTGGGGAGTCCTATTAGTGAAACGTTACCTAATGACAGAATTCTCAGTGGGAGCGGTCACAGTCTGCACTGCTGCTTCCCTAATTTTTTGGAGATCATCTTGTCCATTGTGCAGGAACCATAGTCTAGTAATGGTCAAAACAGAGCAGCATTAAATCTCAGTCCCACACTTCACATCTTTCATTTTTGCATTGATAATTGTATCAGGAAATAGCTTATGTCAGTTTTAGCATGAATTTAGGAAAACTGCTAACATGTTCATCTGTTTAAACAGCAAAAGATTACCATTTGGAATATACTTTTGAATTAACTAAGTCTTAGAGATCTTACTATAGGTTATCATTCATAGTACCATGAGTGTCACCTTGTGGTCATTAAAAAGTATTTGTGGTTGCTATTGTTGTTGTATTTTTTTACCTGCTGTCAGTTGGAAGTTTGCTACTTCATTCACGAAAGTGGAGAGCTAAGGATTGGCTTAACTGCTGTTGCTACATGTACCTTCAAGTTCAAGGTTATATTTTCTGCTGAATGTGTACATGTATGTGTAGGATTTCTTATGAATCCCATTGCCCATTAGGATTGACTTGAGAAACTTTGGGAGACGCTTAGCTATCTACATTTGTATTTTTGCCGCATACGTCTTGACCTGGCTGACAATAGACCTTCACGAGAACGCACCTTTGGCCTTCCGTGGGTTTGTATGGTGATAGTTGGCTCCAAGTGACTTAGTAAACTCATGTGGGGTAGGCTGAGTACATGCGGTCATTTGTCATGTGGACTAACCCTCAGTTTGGAAGTCTTTCTTGATGCAAAATTGAACAGAACACTTAAAGTTCAACCGTTGTCCTTGAAGTAGAAAAATTGAGGTGACCATAACTAGGCAGCACCGAGTTTATGACATATGAGGGAGTCAAAGTCAAGTGACAGCCAAAACCACCGCTGACAAAATTGGTTAAGCTAATCCAGCCTTGGTCATGCAAATCTAAGCCAATTTCGAATCATTGTTTCCGACCCTTGCCACCGCACATGGCCTTGTGCAGGTCTGCTGTGATTTTCTGTGACCATTAGTGCCTCCAAGCAGTTGTGGAATGGGGAAGGTATGATCATTCCATCATAATTAGTGCCAGGGCTAGGCAAAACTGCAGTCCATCAGTAGTAATGACAGGCTGAGAGCCACATCAATCATTGTTCTACGGCTCCCTTATGGTCATCAAGTGCTGCAGCCTTTGTTTGCAGCGGTGTCAAATCACATGCATTCTGCTTCCAGTGCTTTATAACCCTTATCACAGATGTCCCTGTACTCTTCCGCTCAGGCTTCTAACTATCGACAGCTTGAGGCTTTGTACTGGTCCTTTTTACGGGTCATAATGATTATGATATTACAAGAAAATTTACAGCAGTTTTAGAATGACATTTTGATTTTCTCATTGTATGAATAGATGATTTAAGGTTACGATACATGTAGGGTGTGTGCGTCAGTTAGGTGGGTGTTTGCAGAGTATAGTGTACTAGGTGTATGCTGTCTTACACATACAAGCCTGTGTCGGTAAGTGGATACCATGATGTTGTGGAGGCTGCAAATGCGACAAGAAGTTTTCCTCCCTGCAAAGGTAAGAGCACTTGTCTCTTGGTAATAGATTAATAATTTAATGGATCATTCACAAGTCTTTTTATGGGAGTTTTGTGTGACGCACGACCTTTCTACTAATTTATGCAACATTTTGCAGGTAGGTTTGGCCATGATATAGTGTTGAAATGACTGCAGAAATGCGGCAACTGTCATCATTGTGTGTCAAACTGGTGTTCAACTAAATGTCATGCCTATCATTCAGTTTAATATACCAGGCATTGGAGTATTGGAGCAATTATTATTAAGCTTTTCGGAACTTTGGATGACTTCCAAATGAGACAGGAAAAATGCTTGATGACAAATAATGATGGGTTTTTGTCACATTATAAAAATTATAATAGCATTTTCAACATCAGTCACTTTCTGATAGTGCAGTTTTTCAAAAAATAATATTAGTAGACCGAGAAAGCGTTCCCATCATCTGCAAAATCTGCCCATATGGTAACCTATACAACTTGGGTGCATTGACATTTTCAGTATCTTGTGAGAAGTAGAATGCTCTTGGAATTTGTGACACTTTTTGTGACACTGTTTGAATCCCTCCTAGCATGTGGAGATATGCAAGCCTAATATGTTATCAACTTCTGTCTGATTCTTTCAATGCTGTCCTGAAAAAGCAAAGGTCAATCAAGGCAACACCAGTTTCAAACCTGATGTGTCTTGAAAACCTGTGCTCTTTAAAGTTCTACATTGTATATTACATTAGATCCAAAATGTTACAACTGTCTTGTTCCTGAGGGAAAGGCCTGCTCAAAGATAAGACGAAGATGATGGTATAAGTTTTTGAAACTTACCATGATGCCAAATCTAACCAGAACAAAACACTTGTTTAGAAAACAATGGTTCTATGGTAGAAAGTAAGCTACTGGAGTATGAAGTCTCACAGGATGTCCTGAAGTCATCACCATCAAATTTTGAAATTTACAAAATGTCTAGTTTTCATTATCTTCTAGTTACACATTTAAACTTCTAAAAATATCTAAGGCAATACGAAATTAGTTTCCTGTTTCCAAAATCAAAGAAAATATTGCTAGATTTCCATCAACATGGTACACGCAGTTACAGGGAGCAAACAGAGTCATATGCCAGTTTCTTTCCCAGCCATCTATTTTCATGAAACCCATTTGCTAAAATTTTTCACAAAAATGTTAGAGAACCAAGAAATTGAATTGGTGTGTCGTAAGAGTGTCAGAATAGATTATAGTAGACACTGTAACACCATCCCCTTGGCAGGGGTATTTACAAAAACTGAACTTAATAGAGTTTGTGACAGAATGAATAATGACCTAATTTTATCAAGCAAGGGTTGTGAGGACATTGGCATTTTGCATGTTAGTGGTGTATGTACCAATTTTCGATTCCTGAGTCAAACTGAATTCTAAAGATATCCAGAATTAACTTTGCAGTGCCTTAATGTCAGGTTCAGTTGGCCCTGTGTGCAGACCCTGCACTTACAGAATGCGAGCGTTTGTCAGAGCCAGTGGGAAGGCCAGGTTGTCATCGTGACGTTTTCCCTGCATTAGATGGAGCACGTGGAGGGCACCACCGAGAGACGCAAGATGCTGGAGATTGAGAAGGAGGAAACAGAAGAGCTGCGGCAGAAATACAAGGTAGGTTGGTTTCTTTTCTTCATGTAGGAACTTTATTGCACAACATTTGTACATGGTACAATGTATGGCAACGACTATTACACAAAGTACAAAATAGGTGTATAGAGTAAGACTTAACATCCTAATTAACATATAACAAGAAGGGCTAACGCAAGTCTTTGATATAGTGTTGGGCTAATCATGAGTTTCATTATTCTTTCTAAAAGCAAAGCAGTCTTTGATATATTTGCCTATCTTTGCATTATGGGAGTTGTGGCATCTAAAGATATAAACAAGTCTGTAGCATCGAGTCTCTTGAAATCTGCTGTACTGGATTCGAGAAATGTGAATAGCTCATTACGTACATTGTAAAATAGCGTATCTGGAACATTCCAATAAAAAATTAAATTCATCTTCGAGTGTAAGAGACCAATTAAAAGGTCATCCCTTCAGGTTTCCAAGGGAACTCAATATCATAGTAAAGACATGGAAGTTCATGCACATGCTGTCATAAATACTATATACATCGGGACAGTTAATTCAAAATTGCATTGATAACTTGAATCATTTTGAACTTGATTTTTTCTTGACTAGAAATAATGTTTGGTGAAAATGGAAAAATTGTGATTGCCATAAGTGTAAATTAAGGCAGACAAATTTCAAACTGTTTAACTGTATTGTGATACAAAATGTATATTACCTAATTTGAGTGTCCCTTTATATTTACACCTGTTTCTGTTGGTGTCTCACGAGATTCCAGAATTATGTCCTTGGATTTTCCGATAATCTGTTTTGAGTAAGCTCTCATGTGTACATGTATGTAAAATGTG
Source organism: Branchiostoma floridae (assembly GCF_000003815.2). Lineage (NCBI taxonomy): Eukaryota > Metazoa > Chordata > Leptocardii > Amphioxiformes > Branchiostomatidae > Branchiostoma > Branchiostoma floridae. Next base: position 9,661,677 of record NC_049994.1, on the reverse strand, counting down.
ACAGTTGCGTGTTCACATTAACTGACACCCAAGGATACATGCCAGGAATGATGCCTATCACGCCACATCCCCACAAACCATTTTACCAGCGACTCCGGATTTCCTAATTGACCTTGGAGCTGACATGCTAGAATAGATTACAGCAAAGTTAGCGCTATTTCCTATTCCACAACCTTGTCATGTCACCTTGTTCATGTAACATGTGGAGATGGTGATAAGCTTGTCATCAAAAAGGCATTACAGGTATTAGTTGACATGCAGTGCAAGGGGGTGGGCTGAAATGTTGGTAGATGTACGTGTACATGTAATACTCCTTTTTTAGGTAAAACTCTATTCTAATATACATGGCAACAAATTTCAGAATCCTTTTCAATAAATAAATCTCCCCTTCCTCATTGGTCCAGAGCAGAGTAGAGAGATTGCTACAATTGATTTATTTCTTTCATTTTTATCCAGGGTTGCAAAGTTGGCACTTTGAAAAGACAATAGACAGATGATCCTAGAGCCCCACCCATCTTTGCAAAGTGTATAAAATGCTAAAATTTGATTGTGGTGTAGCCACTTTTGTACTGGTTTAATGGCTACTTAGATAGGTGGCCAGGATCTGTGTATTTGATTCTCAACTCAAATTTAAAGGGGGGGGCTAACTAGATAGGTGGCCATGTGATATAGTCATCCTCCTATCTTACTGGAAAACATGCTTGGGAAACAAGATAGGCTCCTCAAATATAGCAGAACTGACATGGGATTCTTGCATGGTAAACAAGTTTTATTTTTATTTTATTCATCTCAAGACATGTGGGTAGCCCCTTCAACATATAAAATGGAAGCATCTCTCTATTCTTTGGTCTCAGAAACATACACATTATGTAGTTCTTGGTCTACAGTACTTTACTACATGTGTATATCAGAGACAATGCCACAGTGTGTAATTTTAGATGGAATACTCTTATGGATCAGGTACATGTAAGAAGCAACAGAGACAAATGGACATGTTTCTAGTGATTGTAGATCTTGCTGAGATAAGGATTACCAAATGGACAAAGAGCGAGTACCATTTATTAAAACTCTTGTCCATAGGAATTCTAAATGAGTAGGAAGTTACAAAGACCAGGCAACTAATAATATACAGTGTCTCTTTTCGGAAAGCTAGGCAAATTGCGATTTTTTTTCTTCATAGCCAGAAAATTTTTAGGTGGTCTCCTTCTCTCAATTCATTTTAAAAAAGACAAATTTACAAAATTATAAACAAGAGATTTCCTTTACAAAGCCTTACCACTGATGAGTTACACTAAAATTGAAGACATTATTCAGAATCTGTGATTGAACTGCATGTGACAGACTAGATGCCGTTTGTCTTAAGTTTTACTACAAAGTTTGATGACAATGTAACCTCTCTGCAGGACATGTTTTGTCAGCAATAAATTCATCATCCCTAGCTTTAATTAAGGACAATGTCAGCTGGAAGATTTATGGAGTGCTGCTGGCGAGGCTTAGGTAAATAACTCTGACCTTTCCCTGGTGGATACCTGTCTTAGGAAAACAGCAGAACTTGGTATCAAATCTTGTCTACATCAGCAGGAGTAAAAGGGTACTTTGGTAGCCTGGGGAGGGAATTTACAAAATGTAGTCGTCACACATACTATATAGATGTTCTTGTCACAGTGTCTGGGAAGCTCCGGGTCACTCGGGTGCATCCGGAAATTTACATCTCAACTTACGGAACAGGTATTACCTCATAATGTTTCCTCAGTCCATGATTTCAGAACCACTCAAGACATTAATGTTTTCCTCGTGGGTAATTCTGGCACTCAAAGGATTACTGTTAGTAAATCTGTGACAAAATGTGACGTGTATTGCTGTTCTTTGCAAGTGTACGGTAATTAGGCCATGTTGATTTGATTAAATGGATGACATCCTCTGGAAACCCAAAACTGATGTGAACGTAAGAATAAAAAAATTCACCCACCCACCCCAAAAAAAGTTTGCTTTATGACATCTAGTTGATCAGGAAGGGCGAACAAATGAACAGTTCTTCTTCTTTGATCTCGGAATCAACTTTTTCAGTCTATGACATTATTCATTTTCTTATATTTCATTACAATCTACTGCATATATTTGTTCATTTTGCAACATGGTTTTACGTACATATTAAGCTATTTTCAAAATTTCAAATGTATGGTTCTAATACTAACTGTTTGGATTGTTAACATCTCCTGTATATAAATTCAATCCATCTGTAGCTTGACAGTATGTATATTTCAAACAAAGCCACTTGGGTCACTGACACAGGAAAGTAACTTTTAAGATCCCAGTTTCCAAATCTTCTCTGACAGATGGGTTCCCCGGTTTCCTTCATCTGCTAGAAGTGACTGAGGTAGGAAGAGATCCATGGGTTCATTATCAAGTCCTGACAGTGATGCACAGCCCAGCAAACCTAATCATGCCCCGTGGTGCCCAACTTGCCACAAGGCGTTTCCACTCCACCCCCGGAGGAAGCCAAAATTCCTCATAAAACATCTCATCTTGATCCGTCACTTTCCTCCCATTCCTAAGAATCTGACGGGCTTGTGCAGGTCAGATAGGTCTTGCTATTTTCACCCCCAGGACGTTGCAGTATTATTATATGTAACTATCTGGACTTTTAGTTGCAAGCATGTATATATGTTCACCCTCCTAATGAAAAAAAAAAATGAAAATACCAACACATAACTTCAAACCTGCATGGACTAGTCCATTTCAATAGTTTCGATGGGAGGGGTAGCCTGAAAGGTTCTTTAATACCCTACATTTTTATTCTGTTTTAATCTTAGACATTATTTTTGTTTATTTGCAAAGATATTTCAAATCAACTTGCTTTTTTGAATTATTGTTGCAAAAATGTCAATTACTAATATAAAATTTACAAGATAGATTATGTCCACTGCATGTATATGGGAATACATACATGTAGGGCCTTCAAAGTTGTCACATCTTTCATCTCCATAATGCAACCAATCTTTATTTCACATGTTCAAAAACAAACTGCAAAAGGTTGTCTCTTTAAGCCTGAAATTGAATGATTGATCTTTGGCATTCTGAATTGATCTTGAAATTGTCTCCTACTTCTTGCCACTGACTTCATGTTAGACTGCAAAACTAGGCAAAGATCAAATGAAAGAATTCATTACCACAGCAGCTTGGAATACCCCCTTCTTCCATGTAAAACTTTCCTAAAAAGTTTGGAAACTTAAGTTCAGTCTGTCTTACCCCATTTGTTTCATCACTTATTTGTTGTACTAGGCTTATTATATGATTATACAAAGTATAAATAGGATGAAACAAACAAGAAGTGTCTGCATGATTTATTATGTTATTAATCATTAAAAATATAAAATGATGGAGAGTTATTGCCCTAATTCTTGACATCCCTTCCATTAGAAGACACTGACAAGTTTGCATATAATGATTCTATCAGTTATCCATCATTGTCAGTTTTATGTCATGATGTACATGTAAGTGTACAGAAGTGGGACCTTAATTGACTGTTGTGCAATGACATTGAGGAGGGGAGTGGCTCACACATCTGCCAAAAAGTGGTAACTCAAGCAACTGGATATGATTTTGGAAACGGACAGACATTTCAGATAGTGTCCACTATCTTTCGTCAGTGACACTGAAGTGATCTGGTAGAAACTGGTCTTTTATACCCTAACTATGAATGCAAAAGAGCTGAAGATGCTCACATGTCTTTTTGTCAACATCTTGTGCAGCCCACCTTGTGTATTTTCAGCATGTCTTTGTGAGTAGGTGAAATCTATTCTATCTGCTGTCATTCAGTTAAAATTTTGTTGCTTTTCCCAGTTTTGTTAATGGTGACATATATTTCTTGGTTCTTAGAAAGCAGAAATTACTGAAGTAAAGAAAAAGCTGACGCGTTATGAAGTATACAAAACAATCGGCATAGAAAGTGCTGATCAATATCTTAACAACCTGTTAAAGCAACAGACCAGTTTGTTAAACTCACATGACAGTTTGGAGTCCATAAATCAGCCTAGGACATAAACCCCCTCTCCCTTTGGGCTTACATAGATTGATGCATCCCACACTCTCACATACCCACATACCTCAGAGACAAGGTACCCCGTTGAGTAATTAAGCTAGTTGGATAGAAACGCAAGACTGAACAGTTTATTACAAAGTTGTTAAGGCAGTGGGACGTAGATGTGGCCCTGAAGACAGAGCATCCTTGCCAGGTAGCATCTCACTTATTTTGATTACATGCAGTATCAGCATCACTGCACATTGTGTAGGACAATTGTCAAATACTTCCTTCCAAGCAGAATGTGAACAGTCAGGCATATGGCTGTGTGGCAGGTTGTTACTCCCCATCCCCTTGGTCTCGGAAATTAAGCAATGTGCAGTCCGGTCAGTACTTGGATGGGAGACCACCCAAAGAGTCACAAATTCGTCTTTTGGAAGGGACGTAACACAGGAGTCCCATGTTCGAGGAGGTGCATTGATCACGTAAATCAGCCTCACATGATCACATACTTACTGGCTGCAAAGACACCTGATATCTATTTATATGTAAGTATGAGAGAGGGAGAGAGAGAGAGAGGTGATTGCAGGCACAGCTACAGTGTATTCAGCACCAAGGACAGCCTGCATGTAACTATGCTGTAAATTCAGAAACGTTCCGGTGCTTTTATGTTCGCAATTTTTGCAAGTCAGTCTTACTGCAAACCTAAAACCACCCTGAACATTTCTCCATTACAGTATGTGACTACAGTGAACTATTGCGAACTTAAAACTACCGCGAATACTCCTCTTCCTCGATAACGCGAAATTAAGTCCCCGCGAACTTAAATGCATTTACAGTAATGTTACATTGTTACCATGCCAAAGCCATTGACTTATGTCCGTAAATAAGCAAAGAGAGAAGACGCACACCTATTTTGCAATGCCTCACAAAGGCTGTCTTGGCCATTCCCTGCAACAATAGCCTGATATACTTCCCTATTTAGCCCTCCAGTTCCCTATCCCTGCATAGAGATCAGGAAACCACATGCTTATGGATTCCTATATGTTTCCAGTCAGATTTCAAGAGGAAATTTCCTACCTATGACATCATGTTGCTACTGATTAAGGTCAAAGATTGATATGCCTTTTTTTCTTTTTTTTAAGTTGCAATCTTTTTTATAAGTACCAGACTCATACCTAACCAGGAAGGGACAATTTGCCTAGACTGGAAAAGATCGGAGGTACAAAGTGCAAAAGAGGTCATCTTGTTTTTCCCATTTAAAGGTAAAGGTACACCTTTAGCACATGCAGAACTAAGCAAAAGAAAAAGACTGGGTCATGGTCCATCAGTATTGTATAATCTCTACCTGCCAGGAAGCTCGACACACCTGTTTAGTTTACCAGTTTCCAATTCAGGCTGGAACCGTTAAGTTTCTTCTGCAACCATTCATCATGCCAACCCAGTTGTCGGCAAACTCCACGGTGTCTTTATCCAACAAACTCCAGTCAAACATTATTATCCATCAAGAAAATCCATAGAAACGTTTCCATACAATATACCTGTCTTTTGCACGGTGTTGCCAACCGCCCCCACGGAGACAACAAGGGAGTGTGCAGCGGAGATAAAAGTATCAGACTTTTTCAGAAGCCTAGCCGACACGAGATTGTCATTAAATTCTCACACTTGGGACGTAAAACATTCCCAGGTGGTCTTAGTTTCAAAGACTTTTTAAACCTAATAGTCAACTCAAGGGAAGGTGATTAGATGAAGGATGTTTCTAGCCAGGTGCAGGTCATAATGTATTCTTCTAGACTAACTTTGAGACTTTAACGGGGTACTTCAAACTACTCCCGCTTCCCAACTCTGCCTATGGGTGATACAGCACAAAAGCCTGGTGTTCTTTAAACGTTTTCCCTTGAACTTCAGTTGAAGAGAGGGGCAGGAATACAAAAAAAGCAGTGCAGAAGTACTGCTGCTGCATATAATGTATAGGACTGCTTCAATTCAAAATTAAAAGACTTTGATATTTGCACAACTTGAATGATGAAGAAAGGGTGTAATGTAGATATTTCTTGTACTGTTACATACAGTTTAGCTAAAGTGAAATTTTTATTTTTAACTGTATTAGAGGAAGTATCTTTGTTTGGTTTGTGTTTCTTGTCAGTCTTTGTGTTTCTGTGATTTCCAGCATACAGTACATAATGCAGGCATTGCCACACATTCTCAGTAAAGCTATTTTGTCAATGATCATTAGACATCCAGGTCATTGGTCATAAAACATGAAAGATAACAGTTACTCAAGCAACTGGGTTCTGTTCTGAGTTCTAACGTCTCTCCAATTACTTGTTTAACTGTTGTTGTTGTTGTTGTTGTTATTTTGTTCAGCTATTGTGACTGTGGTACCGTAAGGATCATATACAAAAGGGTAGCTGTGGGGTACGGTATAAAGTCTGCCATCTCTTAATTCTGTGTTTTCCTTTAACTATAAGAATGACGGAAAAAGCTTCCCATATGCTGTAGACCTTGAAAAATGTACACCTTCATTTCTGCAGAGTATTGCAACCACTGCCCCTCAACAATCTATCATGTTCATACCCTAATCTGGGGAGGTTATCCATGAGGATTCCAACCCTAATCCAACCCTTAATCCTGCAGGGTAATTTGTAAAATCCTCTCACACTTCCGGGATCCTCTAGATTTCTCATGCACAAATCCTCTTTACCATCTAATCCAGCATGACTAAGCCACTGTAAATCCTTCGTGCGTCTCTTTGTAAATACGATGACATGTTACGGTTGGGGAGCAACGTGAACAGGGCAGATGTGAAGAAAGGTCTGGATAAAAACATGACGATGCATTTATTGTTCCTTCCTATTACTTAGTTTGGGCACGCACTACAAACATACGATGGCTAGGATTGACATAGGGGTACGGCGTCTTGCACTGATTGATTCTACAGATCAAACGCTTTGATGCAGCGTTTCATTAATGTTCATTTGAGGATTGAAAAGTGAAAGGTTATGATATGGACAAGGCTAAGTTAGAGGTTGGAACTGTAACTGTTTGTCAAAAATAGTTTGTCTTGTGTTGCAAAGTTTGTAAAGGAATATGAAAGTTATACTTCACCTTTGGTATGTTTCCAAGTACATTCATCTTTGTAAGAAATGGATTCTAAGATCTAGAATTGCCTATCAAACTGGCACTGCCAAGTAGTTACTATATCACCTGTGTTGAAAACTACTGACGGAAGGATTTTTTGTTCGTCTATGCTCCCATCTCCACATGTGAGATTGCCTGTAGTAAGCAAGTACATCTTCACAGGCAATTCATCCTGCTTTTGAACCCATTGATGCATGGTGTGCTGAGAAAGTTTGCTGCCATTAGTTTTGTTCCTACCTTCACCTTTTTGCATTTTGCCAATGTCAAATCCATCCTTGACTTGAGTGTGATGCATGTTTGTAAAAGAAAGCATCAAACAATTGTATGTTACATAATATATATATTAAATACATTTTGTACAAAACAATGAAAGAGATGTTTCAGTTATGATTATACCTCCGTCCTGTTTACATTTTGTTTGTTGAAATATTGTTAGCGACATCAATAATTGCTAAACCTTATTTTATGTGGTAAAATGAAAAGGCTCAATGTCTGTTCTTCTACAGGTATTCTTACTTAATGCATTTCAGATCCATTAGTTTTTTTTTTTAAGTACAACAGGCAGTCTGAGTGGAACTAAAATGTAGTGTAGCTTAACATCCATGTACATCACTCACAGGTCACATATAAATGTACTGGGTCAAAGTTCTAAAAGTAATGTAGATTGACACAAAATGCAATGTTCAAACGACAAAGGTTTTTAACTCCAGAATATGCCTTTGTATCTAAACTTGACAGAATGTTGGAAACAGATTCTTTTTTTTTTAGTTTATTCAAAAGCAAAGATAGAGTCACCAATACTGTCTCCCTGGTTTCACTTTTAAGTTGAAGCCTTGCGGCTCTTTAAATCCAATAGCAGCTCTTTCTCTGCTCTAGTGCCTTCCAGCCAATTGTCAGCTGTCAATATCGGCACTTTTCCTTACAACCCTGGAGACATAGGCTGTAAGATTTGTTGCAGAGCCTCTTTGAAGTGTAACAGGCAAACAGCGTAGCAGTGCACTGAAAGAGATACTTCAGTTGTGATAAGACCTCTTTCTTCCCTCTCTTGTTTGCTGAGATATTGTAAGTGCTTCGGTTGGAATGGGATGAGGTCTTGTCAGTCAAAGCAGAGAGGTTAAGGCTTAACCTTCCCCTTGCTAACTGATGTTTTTATCACTATTGTTGAATTGTTGCAAGAGTAGGCATCAGGGAAAAGGTTTATCTACTAGTATATGATTAATCTACTTCTACAGTAGTTCTGCAAGTATTATCAAATTGCCATGATTCTACTAAACCCTGCGCAGGTTTAAAGGTTTAAAATCTTGGAATAAGGGAATGAAATTTAATCATTTTGACACACTTCCTCTATTTTCATAGCACTCTCGTGTGTATTCTAGCATAAAGGTTCATCTGTCTTGGTAAATGATATTATTGATTAACTAACCAACACGACAAATAAGTTGGGTCTTACCCCAAATTTCCGGCTGACTCTGTCAATGTGGGATAAGTCTCAACTCACAATGTATTTGTAATGTTGGTTAATTAAGGTTTAGTTTATTCATAATACATACTCTGTCTGTTTGTTGCATACGTGTCGTTCTTGATTCATGATTTCTGTTTTAATTTGAAAAATTGTCCTGATCAGACCACCCTGCCTGAACCCAAGAAAGGTTCAATTTTGTCATTCTGAGTTGCCTGTGTCAAAGGTCTTTGCTTTCTTCTGCACCCCATCGTTTGCCACCCGGGCAATCTTTATTCCATCTACAATTCGACATAACATTGACCTTTCCAATGCCATTGACCCATTCTGAGGCCTAATTTTAATCCACTTAGACAGTGAGACAGTAAAACCACCACCCTTGCATCTGTCTGTCTCTGCCTGTGTCTGCAAAAGCTATCAACCAAAATTAACCCAAGATTATAGCTGGACATTCACAGTAAAAGTGATCCTCAAGAGTCTAATTACTGCCTGAACTTGTCACCAGCAGACACGGTTATTGACCGAGCCTTTTCTAGCATTATGTTAAACTGATCTACATGGACTGGTTCCTTGGTTCTGGACTTGACTGTTCAGGTAAGAGTTGATGTCCGTCCCCAGCAAACTGAAAAGAATAGCGAGCTGTACCAGCTCATGGTAGAAAATTTTAATGTTCCTTCACCGTTATTTTGGAAACGATGTTGAATGTCACCGGGATGAAAACTTGATAACTTACTCTGCCCTTTTCTTTCTAACACCTCTCTCAGCCCCCCTCGTTGAGTACAAAGACAAAGGCAGTGACACAGAACAAATTGCTTTCAGCACAACGTGCTACAGTTTACTCCATTTTCGCCTCTCTGACCAACATGTATGTGTTCTGTCCACCGCTAATAGGAGAATGCAGAGAAGGAGCGGGCCATTGCAGAGGCACTGAAGGACCTGAAGGATAACTTCTACTGCGAGCTGTGTGACAAACAGTACTACAAGCACCAGGAGTTCGATAATCACATCAACTCATACGACCATGCTCACAAACAGGTGGGTGGCTTTGTCACTGCCAGCTGTACATTATATCATACTATTTATACGATATTTCAACTTTTTTTTTGCTCAAAGCATTGAAGTAAAAGTCATTGAATGAATTGTATGCTGTGCACTTTTCCTCTATTTTATTGAAGTTAATCCTTCTCACTGGCCTAGTAATGGCCATTATACAATTGATTAGTGGAACTATCTTTCTAAAGAGCCCCCTGGACAAGACATAGGTAGATGTGTAACCTGGAATGGAGTCAAAGGAACATTGAGAGATTTAGATCAGACTTCAGATTAGTGTGTGCTTCAGTCTATGCTTTCTAAACCTGCTGTAGTTAGGGTTTGCCCTCAAGTGTGCAGGCCACATTCTTGACACCATATTATTTGTAGATAAATTAGATATAGCCTAACAGCATTGGTTACAACAAGAATTTGGATGACCATATATAATTCTAACTTTTTATATAATGAGCGATTGCAAAATTCTTCAAGATGGATTCTGTCACAAGTGACATAATCTATCACGCAAGGAAAATCAACAGAAATCAGCAGAAACAGAGTTTTGGATCAGCAGAAACAGACTTTCGGATGAGAAAAAATGGACTTTCTGATTAAATCCAAGGTTGGGACCATCCTTTCATTTGTAAAGGTTCACACAAGAATCAGAATGAGCCAGAATGCGATCTGAGAAAACTTCTTTGTATATTCCTTGGAATTTATAGTGTATTCTGAAAGTTAATTTTGCCTATTCTGGTGGCCGTCCCGAATGTTTTTTGTTACGGTCAAAACTTTTGAGGTGGAGAATTATCGAACAGCATTCAAAGTGCATTCTAACTATTCTAGCTGCAATACGACCACATTCTAAGGCATCCCAACATTATTTGAAACATTGTGATCTCATTCGATGGTAAACTGGCCGGCCACAAGAATGAACACAAATATCTGGAATGCAGTGAAAATTTCTAGAATGTACTACAAATACCCAGGAATATACAGTCAAGAGTTTTCATTCAGCCGGCATTCCGGCTCACTTGGCCTCTCAAGTGAAGTTGTAACTTAAAGTCTATTTGGAATTCTCACCCGAATGTGTCACAAATTTTGCAAATTCTTCATTCTGGCTGGTTCTGCTTGATTCCTAAGCAGCTGATTCATTCTCAGTGTGAAGGCTCTATAAGGTCTGTCACATTGACTTTCCCATGATGCATGACAAGGATGTTGGAACGATAAAACCAGGGTGTCAAATTTTCCAATAATTTCTGTGTATGATTAGATCATTAGTTTGCCCTAGGTCACAGTATTAGATTACTTTGCTCTTTCCTTGCATTAATAAGATAAGAGCTATAAGTGCACGAGAATCATGCATGGAATGATGAATTTCGACATAGATTAAGATTAAAGTAGCTCGTCTCGTTGTAGACATATTTATCAACAACGGAAGCTAATAATAAAGCCTATGGAAATAAGGCTGATTGATGTCTTAAAGTGACAAGTTTAAGACACGGAATCCTTTTTCGGCAAGAATCGTCATAACGTTGAAGCAAGGAGATTTTCCAGATTTGCTTTTGATATTGGTTGTAAATCCTTCTAAATACCCACTAGTATTGGCTTATTTACTATCGGTATCAAACTTTCTGGTTTGTTTTCAAAACTGTAAATCATCATTTCAGCAGAGGCTAAGGCCATCAAACTTTCATTAGTAATGCTATTATTTCCTGTAATACTAAATCATAAGTTGGAGATGCATATGCATTATTGCTAGGGGAATCTCCCAATACTGTCAATACTGACATCATATACACTATGTTAGAGTACATGGTATGTCTGTTACACATGCCAACATGCAGTTGCTGTATGCCAACATATGGTGGCCAAGTGATTCAAATCATAATCGTTATACCACCAAGGTAAAGCCTCAAGTATAGCAGTAGAATTCTATGGATTAAGATATTACTGGCTTCTGATTTTCTAAAGTCAAACTTTGACTGCTAGTAAATATTGTTTGAACTGGGTGCAGAAGTATTCATGTCTGGACAGCAAGCATTTACATGCATTGCAATGTAAGAAGCAGACAATACTAATTGAGTGATATGAGCCTTGGAATCTAAACTTTTTTGTTGCATGGTTCAACAACACCTATATTTGATTTCAAAGATAGTTGATGTAACCATGTGCCTTTTTGCTATATTCACAAGTGTTATCTGCACAATCAGCTAATATATGAATGGCCTTTTCAGTGCCAAAATTTAGATTGCACATACTGGCACCACATTGTCAGCATAGTTCTGAGAAACTATTGATTTTTCTGTGTACAAAGTAGTTCAGAGAATAGCCTTACGTTGTCAGTGGGATTGAAGGCTTGCTTAACCAGTCTCTAGCAGTGCTTTATTGTGTCTGAGGTAATCTTCTGGCAATTGTCTAAAGCCTTTAGAAAATTCAATATTGTTGCCCTGTTCTTTTTTCCCTTTTGCACATAAGTGTAGTAAAAGATATAGGAAGGGTTTGACAAAATTTGTTTCATTCAGATAATAATTATACCACTTTTGTCCAAATGATGTCAGTATTTGTTCTAAGACCAAAGTTTTTGTGCCTAAAGCAAAACCAACCCATGATATATGGCTATAGCACTCAAATTCTATTCAAATTGTAACAGCTCTTTCAGTTGTTTGTGGAAAGTATTGTCTCTTTTTTAATCCTACAGCCTCATTGGAAACATGAGTCTATAGTCAACACCTTTTTCAGGTGCAGTGTGCATGTTGTTAGCGGTGACTATATTCATTAGATCTCTTCAGGCGCAGACAAGAAGAGCACATGTAGCACTTGTCTTGGTTTGTTAAAATCCGCGTCGAAAGGCTGGTCATGATCCCAGCTTGTCTGCCCTAGCTTGTAGTTTAACCCAGGGCAGCTTATCTAAGCCGACAAGGCACTAAGTGCAGTTTGGGCCCGGCACTGGAAAATGTTTAAGATCTGATTACGTGCCAATCATTGGGGATTGGGTCTGCCGACAACGAGAAAATGATCAGGGGTTTGCGGAAAAGTCGATTGGGCGGGTCAGAGGGCAATAAACACGGGACGCGGGGGGATACCGGAGTTGACCTTTGTGTCAACTCATATCAGAATCAATGGTTGTTTGAATAAGACTGATGCCTGGCTGCATTATGGACTGGCAGATAGGACATGAAATTTGTCGAAGTTGTCCAGGAAAATTGAAATATTAATCATTTTTCCCTCCCCTGGATGTGCATCCGGCAGTTTTCCAAATTTAGTTGTCACGCTCAGCCAGTTTCTGGAAGTTTTGGTGATGGACGGACACATATTGCATGAGGTGTAGTTGTTACAGATGCCGTGTCAGTCTTTTCTTGGAGGAAACATCGGAAATGTGTCACCAATAAAGACAGGGTCATCCATTTTCATCAAATAGTAACTAAGCAACTGCTTGTCAGCAGCTCGTGTGACTGATCATTTGCCAACCTGTATGAAAAAGTTCCATGTTTGGTCTAGAATGAAATGTACAAAAACATGGACGTATGAACACTAGAGTTTCATCTTGTTGTGCTTACCTGATTATCTTGCAGTTGGGTCATGGTTATTGTCTTAGTTTGTCGTAATACTGTTTATTTTTTTATTTTTCAACATCTGTTTAATGTGTCACTGACGAAAGACAATGGATGTTATCTTAAATGTCTGACCATTTGGAAAATCATATCCAGTTGCTTGAGTAATTGCATTCTGTTAAGAGATTCTAGGGAAAGCACAATTTATAAAGGAGAAATCATGAATAACTGGACTACAGAAAACATGCACCACAGGAAACAGGATATACTAGTTTTAATATGTCTGTGAAGTATGTACTATAATTGCAGAAAGGTTCCAATATTATAGAAACAAGAATCCTGCCTTAGCCATCAGAGTTATCAACTGTGATGTAGATGTAGTGATAGGGAATGTAGTCCTTAAGAGGATTGTTGAGCACCACTACCTTAAGGAATGCACTGGAAGTCTTGAAAAGCATAGAGGTACTCCCAGATGTGTGACTCATCTCAGCCAGTGTCCTGTATGTTTGAGGGGGTGGTGAGTTCAGCACCAAGGACAGGGGTATGTACAGGCTGTGTTTTGCACCAGTATCCCGTATGTTTGTGTGGATGGGAGTTCAACACCATGAACAGCTTTGTATACAGGCTGTATGGTGTAATTGTACCCTGTATGTTTGTGTAGATTTTATGGTGTGTTTAGCTCCAAGGACAGGTGTTTTTACAGATTGTGCTGTGTAACAGTGCCCTGTATGTTTGTGTAGATGGTATGTTCAGCCCCAAGGACAAGGCTTTGTAGAGATTGTGCTGTGCATTAGTGTCCTGTCTGTTTGAGTAGATGGTGAGTTTAGCACCAAGGACAGCTTTGCATAAGGTTTTATTATGCAACAGTGCCCTGTATGTGTGGATGGTCTGTTCAGCACCAAGGATAGGTTTGTACAGATTGTCTTCTATATGTTTGTGTGGATGGTGTTCAGCATATGAATATAATATATGGAGAATATGATGTTACAATATACAAGCAATGAGATTCAAATGTAGAACCCTTTTAATTTTGTATAATGCTACATGTATTGACCAACTCAAAACAGTTCTGAAGGGCTATAGTCTTACTCTGCCAAGTTGTGGCATCAACAAAGTTCAGTTTCCACTGTGTTCTATTGTTCATCATTAGGGCTAACCACTGCCTTTAAGTCAACCATTACGCAAAAATACATTTGCCTTTAAATAGCCTGGCCTGTCTTAAGTGCGGATCGTTTAAGTGTCCATTTTCACAATGGTGGTGTAATAACAATTAAGGTCACAAGCGCAATCATTCTAATCCTAATCCTATGTTATACAAAATTGTAATGTAAAATAGATCCCAGGTTGGCAAAAGAGTTTATTACAAATATTGCTATGGTTGCTGTTTTGTTTTAACAACAGCAAAAGAGTCTTGCATGCAACTTATTGCTTCTTGTTGGCAGCTGTAGATTTTGTTACATGTAATTTGCTCTCAATATTTTACATCAATGATTATCATCTGTGTTTTCTACGAAATTCCTGCTTTACTTTTCAACAATATTTTCAAATACACTGAACATTACATGTAGTTCATTCTGCAACAGATCTGTCAAATAGATACAATATAATACTGATACTGTGATAGAGTTAATAAAATTTGATAATTATAATTTCAAAGGTAGCTTATAGATAGATTTCACATTAATTTCTTTCCTTCCTTGGTACGATAGATTATGACACAAGATTACTATAATAATGTCTGTAGCAGGAAAACACCCAAGATGAAGTTGCCTTTGCCATTGATTGGTTGATTTAGATGCCATGAAAAATGCATGGCAACATTTTCGATTGCGGGACACCTCGAGGCGATCCGTTTGTCTTCATTTGTGTCCGGGAGTTTTCATTTTGCTGGGAGCAGTGATTTACTCCCCTCAATCATGCGGCATCACTCTAAAGAGAGAGGGAGGTCTCCCAAGTCATATAGTGTGTGGGCCGAGTCAATTACTCTACATGGGTGTGTAAGATAGAGTATAGCACTCACCTGTGGTGGACTGATGACTTATACTCTCACTATCTGTTGCTGTAGCTTTTACTCCACCCAAAGGACTTAATAAGATTCTGAAGTTAATACCAGGCTTAGCTGTTGATTGGTTATCAATTGGTCAGTCAGTTGGGTTCAAACTCCCAGATTTCTGGTATAGAAGTAGGATTGGCAGCCACTGAGCCACTTGCAAAATGTGTGCTACTAGAAGTGGTGTCTGTTTAAACCGCTACTGTATTAGAACAATGAATTCCAGATTTTACTGTTGCTTGGTTGGTTGGTCAGTTACACCAGCCAGAGGACTCAATGAGGGGGTTAAAACCAGGTGTAGTTCTTGGTCACTTCATTGGTCAGTCAGTTTGATTCAAACTCCAAAACTTCTGGTATAGAAGTAGGATTGCCAGCCACTGGGAAATGTATGCTGCTAGACCTGGTGTATTTTCAAAATCTATTTAACAGTACTAGTGTAGAACATTGTATACCAAGTTTAACCCTTGGTTGGTCGGTCAGTGTCATTTGAACC
Source organism: Branchiostoma floridae (assembly GCF_000003815.2). Lineage (NCBI taxonomy): Eukaryota > Metazoa > Chordata > Leptocardii > Amphioxiformes > Branchiostomatidae > Branchiostoma > Branchiostoma floridae. The sequence goes on along the minus strand of NC_049994.1, from coordinate 9,645,933 downwards.
ATCACACTCTTGGTGCAGACAAAGGGTCGCCAATCACTGAGTCATGTATGCTGCGTGTACTTTGCATGGTGTGTGTCTGAACAGTATTAGAACATTGAATCACATTCGGATCATTCATAAATCATGCATCAGATATTTCATCCCGTAAGTGATTATACCACCAGTTGCTGCCAGCTCCCTGTTCTGCAATCTCAGCCAAAACAACTGCGTTAGTCAAGCTCCGGTGACTTTCCTCGCAATATCCGGGCCATGTTTTCTTCCGCTTCGGCACTTTCCACTTGCACCGCGCCTATGGATTTCCAATATGGTAGTGAGACATTATGAGAGGACACTGGGTCTGCAGGGACAAGGTAGGCTTAATTGCACCGGTCTGATCAATATGGCTTTTAGTAAGAAGCTCCGGGTATTGTCTTGGCCATTAGCTGTACAAAGAAAGTGCCTCTGTCTTGAGGTGAAAGACTGTAACTGTCTAAGGGTGCTTATCGAGAGTCAAGACTCATTACTTTAGAGAAGATTACCTGTGTCCTCTAGAGTAATGGCGGACTTAGATGCCATTTCCTTTGTTTGGCTAAGGGCCCACCTATCTTAACCCAGTGATGACTTCGATATTGATTCATCCACGCTGTGGTTAATCCAAGTTAAGCCATCCTCCTCATGCTGTTCCCTTGTCTGCTGTCTAACTCCAGGAAAAGCTTTCTCAGCACATTAGGAGTGCAAGCTGCCAAGCTGTGTGACTTTTCTATTGTATAAGTAGTAAAGCTGCCAAGCTGTGTGAGTTTTCTATTGTATAAGTGGTAAAGCTGCCTAGCTGTGTGACTTTTCTATTGTATAAGTAGTAAAGCTGCCAAGCTGTGTGACTTTTCTACTGCATAAGTGGTAAACTGCCTTGCAGCATACCACACCAGTTTTGCACAATTAATGCATCGCATAAGACTAGCCTAGACCCCTACTCTTCTCAATAAGTATTGTGAGGATTCCAACATGCTTGGGGTATGGCTGTCCACAAATCCCACTCAGGCAATGTAAGTCTATTAGATGACAGTACTGAGTAAGCATAAGACCTCTTTGGTTTTTCTTCCAACTGTAATACAGTAAAAGCCACTTAATTGCACGGCCTATTTACTAGTGAATTTTGTGCAATTATCCGGATGGTGCAATAATGCGAAGTTATTCAGCTGGACTGCACCAGTTTGGGATTTGGGGATTCCATGCAGTTAACAGAAGCGTGTATTAATCCGTTGTGCAATTAACTGGCTTCTACTGTATAGTGAAACAAGTTACTACGCTTTAATCTTTTTGTGCCCAGATATGTGAAAAAAATTATGTACTTTCTGCATGCCTGACTTGCACTGACAGACGTAGAATTTAAACTATTGCAGTATTTTGTTATTTTATGTCTAACTCTAAGAATTTTCATACCAGGATTTGGAAAATCTTCCTTTTATACTTTTGATGATATCTACAAATTTTCCCTATAGTACCTTGAAAGTTTTTTTCCGTCCTGCTGCATGTGTCATCCATAGTGTTATATGTTTGCATGCCTTCCCCACTTGTAGCAGAAGCTTGAGTAAGGAATCAATGTCAGTATGTCGCATTTGGGACCATATTTCACTGACTTTCAACAGTGCATCAGGAAGAGACAACTTAGCTTGTCTAGTGCATCTCTTATTCTTGGAAAGCTTTGACAAATCTGACTGTCACTATCAGATGCTATTAGTATATTTCAATGTGTCAGAAAGCTTTATTAAATGTACCATGGATTGTCTTATTGATAGTGTTTCCAGCATTTTCCTCGAATGACATTTGTGTGGACATTTATTTTGTTATCTGGGAAGTTTGTCTGCTTTCATTTTGGCAGAATGTTTTAAAACCTAGCTTAAGTTATAATCAAGACATTAGGAACTCCATGGGATATAAGACTATTTGTTACAAAGAACAGCCTTTTTCGGTAGAATTTCAATGTGTAGGACTAATTAGGATATGTGCGTTTCTGTTGTATTTGTGTGTGTGTGTGTGTGTGTGTGGTTTGTTTACATGGGTGCATGTGTGTGTGTGAGTTTGTCAGAAGAATATTTTACTTTGAAAACCCCAATTTTAGTGTGTGATATTTCAGTGTGTGATTTGTTACTTACTTGCAAGGCAATTTAGACATTTAAAGGAAACAGTTACTCAAAGATGGATAAACAATGTTGTTCCCATTGCAGAGACTGAAAGACCTGAAAGCGCGGGAATTTGGCCGGAACGTCAGCTCCAAATGGAGGAAGGAGGAGAAGAAGAGAGAGAAGGAGATGAGGAGGCTGCATGAGCTGGCAGAGCAGAGAGCTCAGGCAAAAAGGTGAGACACGTCAAGATAGTCTGTTGTACTGAGACACATAAAGTTGGCATCTTGTACTGAAACACATCAAGATGGCCTCTTGTACTGTGACACATAAAGATGGCCTCTTGTACTGTGACAGTGTCATAAAGATGGCCTCTTGTACTGTGACACATAAAGATGGTCTCTTGTACTGTGACACATAAAGATGGCCTCTTGTACTGAGACACATAAAGATGGCCTCTTGTTCTGAGACACATAAAGATGGCCTCTTGTACTGAGACACATAAAGATGGCCTCTTGTACTGAGACACATAAAGATGGCCTCTTGTTCTGAGACACATAAAGATGGCCTCTTGTACTGAGACATGTCAAGATGGCCTCTTGTACTTGACACTTAGCAGTACTGCTTTGTGAGAGGGATCAAGGAGGCCATTTACGTCAGGGCGCACCAGCCATCACTCAATAGAAATGTCGGGCAAACTTCTTGGCACTTCTGTATACGACCAAATGCTGACACTACGTAAAACAATCTGGTTGTTTGGTCGCTTGAATTCCAAGAAGACTGCAATACGAAGACTTAACACTTTTTGACCAACCCACTGCCAGTGGACTAGCCCTCTGCTGTAGTACATGTACAAGGGTGTGGTTGACTATTGAAACGGATACAGGAACTACATGTACCAGATACATTGAGAAGTGTTCGAGGGATTAACTTTCTAAAATATATGTTGAAAAACTGTTTTGTAGTCATAATGATTCTGGAATCCAGGCAACCAGCAAACAGTGGAAACATCTTTACCCTTCTTTAAAGTTTGCAGACTGAGGAAGATGTAAATTTTAGCGTCATGAAGAAGATGAAAAATTCAAAACAAAAAAGTTTGTTTAGGTCTTGGATGGGGAAAATGGGGACATTTTTTTTCCTTGTTCAAGCAACAATGTCATACTATATTTTGACAATGATATTTTAACTATAGAAGCTGTGAAAAGAAACATCCAGAAATGATTCTTTATATGGACATTGGTTGGTCATGTTTCACACAATGCCCATGCCATTTCTGTCTCTAAGTTACTGAGCCATGCCGTTTTAACTTCCAGTATGGGATGGCTCTTTATTCCTGTCTCTGACATTCACACAAAGCGGTGTTACATTACAAAATGGCAGGCAGCTATCTCTGTTCGTTCTCTATAATGCAAGAGCAATTACTCCACACCGTTACGCATTATAACCCCCTCATGCAACCATTGTGCCAGTGCGACACAAATGCTGCACGCATCGTTTGAGCCAAGGTTTAAAGGCAGAACCACTTTCGGCTCATAACTACAGAGTGGATGGTGACCGTTGCAGCATTGTATTCAAAGTGTCAAATAGGCTATTGGTTTGAGAAGACATACATGTAGACAATAAGCCATTTATGGTAAAAAATATTACTTGGTGGAGTTACGGGGAAAGGTTGAACGGTAACTGTAAATAAGTAAGCAGTAAAAATAGGTTATTTCCATCTGCTAGAGTCTGGTGAATTGTAGATAGTAAATAGTGGTTTAAAGACATCCCTGAAGCTATAACCCACCTCAGCACCACTGCGTTAGCTTTATCATTACCTGCACCATTTCCTTTGTCCCATAAACTCATGTTACACATTGTTAATGCCAGGAGTAAGATACAGTCGTTCTTTATGGGAAACATGTTTTATTCAAGTGAAGGGCATCTATTCTTTTTCAGCATATGATATTCTAGGCAGTAACTTTTTTTATCACTATATAAATGGTAAAATGCATATTTTCCAACCTAAGTATGTTGGAAGGTATGATTTGAATCTTAAGTGTTCTAAAAGTCAACTTTATAATTGCACATTAGCTTTTCGATTGGCAATTTGTGTAAATATAGTTTTGATGAGGTAGCTATGATTTCATCCCCAAACTCCTTATTGGAAACTTCGTCATTTGTGATGATGTTGTTAACTTTGCCTACCGGGCAAATATGCTGTGATGGAATATGCATAACCTCCAAGTTTTGGATCATTTCCAGTGTCGTTTCTTTGCCAATCTGTCTGGAGGACTGCCTAGATGTATTATCAGGTATTGGTACTAGGATTGGACACTTCGAAACAATTTGACAAAGTAACTTGTGCTCTTCAATGATAACTAGAGTTCGGGGACCTCATACCTCCATGAAAAATTTATTGCTTTTTTGTGGATGGTATGTATGTTTATAGTCGGTTGTATTTGAGAGTAATGGTTATATAATATAAATGCCATGGGAAAGTAGTGGTGTATTTATTTAATGACACAGAGGATGTCCATCTGATTAGTAATTATCAAAATGTGACACTTAATTGTGTAATGTGCGTTTAAGAGGTCGACAGCATATGGTAGAGTGGTGTTCCTTAAGCTTGATGTTTGGCATTTAAAATGTCTAAGGTTGTCAGCATTATTGAGGTTCGACTATGTGCCTCAGAGCTGTGTGGTGGGAGGAAGTTGGGAAACTCAGAAAGAAGAAGGGATGTGGCCAACTTTAGTCAGATGGTGATTTGATTTTCCACCAATATGTCATAACATCAGCAGTTCACACGGTACAAAAACGAAATGCACACTTTCCTCTGACAGCCCTACACCAACTGTAAGATGAATACTTGGCGCCAACCCCGTCTGCTAAAAAACAAGTACCATTGGCTACGAAAGAGACAACTAACAACTGTCCCTTATTGTAACAAAATCAGAACATCTGTATCGCCCATAAAACTTCTGACACCCAACCCAGATGAGAGGACCTAATGGCATTTTAATCACCATATCACTCAAATCAGCAGTACAGTATGTGAGACATCCATACCTGTTAAGCATTATCGTTAAATGTACCTCAACTTCTTACAATTATACTTACGCTTCACATCTCCATGATATCCTAAGCAGACATAAATAAAACTAATTATCATATTAAAAAGACTCGGGGTTCCCCAAACAGCTGTCACCTCACCATCTGCTTGGAGCTAAGCCCATTAACAAACACATAAAGCACGATGCCTGTACCAATATATCTCAAATATAGGGGTGATTTCTGATATTATTACATCGATTATAACGACAGATACAGCTCCCAAAATCTCATCGATTCGAACTTTCATCACACCCCACCAACACAACAAGTATGAAACCAATCCATCCAGCCGTTCTTGAGTAATCATCTACACAGACAGAGACACATAACAGAAAATATAACCTCCATTCCATGACATTTCATGGAGGTAACAAGAATAAACCTGATAGATAAATACATTAAACTTGAACTTTTGGGGTATCATACTGACAAAAGTTTTGTGGAAGGATCATCCCAACAACCAATTCAGAGTTAGCACTGGTTTCACCCATTCAATGAACTTTTTCCACTACTAAATTTCCATTTCAAGACAAGTGGTAGAAATCACAAATTCTTTGTCACAAAATGATTACATGTATGTCAGGCTTATCTATCAGCAGTTTTCATCAGACATTTTGACACTTTTTTCAACAGTGACATGTAAAACACCAACATTTGGCAGTCTTCTAAAGTCCCATTTCTTCCTGTCTGTACGTTGTGTGTTAGAACCTTAATTGAATCTGCTGGGCATTTCTGTTCCCAAACATGATTTTATTTGGGACTACTTTCCCCAATAGCTTTTTCCTCAGTTCATGTCTGTAAGTGGCCCTCTCTGTCATTCTTACTGAATTGTAGCGCTTCAATACATCTGCACTCTACATAACCTTTCCACCAACCGTCCCTCTTCTGTGACTGTGCGAAGATTGCCTTTTCCGCTTAATTGAAAAGCGGCACAGTCGAGTATGCAGGTGTGACTGATTGTGGGCGGAAAATGGAATGCTGGAGTCCCTTGCCCACCTACATGATAGATGGTGATGATGCTTCCCTGGAAAATGACACACATACAGCAGCTTGTAGGAGGAGGAGTTGTAACATAAACACAGTCTGACAAAAGGGCAAACGTTAAAGGATTGTTAGCCTGCCTGTTGTTACACTCCCACCAAGTCGTCAGTAGAGGGAAAATGATTGTTAGTTCTGAGTGAAAATTTGTCGCGCTTGGATGGAGTTAGAGTCCTTGGCGAGATTTACGGCCCCTCTTTGGCCTTCCCCTCGTATGTCTGTCCAGCGGATGTTAAATGATGTAACGGGACGGAAATTAGACCCATTGATCTGCGTGTGTAGCGGCGCCCCCGCCAAACTCTTCCACAAATTTCCCTCGCAAAAATGTGAATTATGGACGCGTGCGGAAATTAGTAACATTGATCAGCATAACCCTAGCCAAGTAAGTGTTACTTTTCGGTTGTGAGGAGATCGATCGCGTTGTAATTATTGGTCTTTCAAAGAGAGATAATCTCCATTTCATTGATTATAGAGCAGTCCAAGTTTAGTTGCATCACAGGAGAGGGTATTACATTACAAGGGGATTGTCCTTTGGATGAAATTGCCATTGATGAACACATAACTTCTAGATCTTTGATAGACTGTAAAATTTCTCTACTTTCTCAACAAAGGCCCCATAACCATCTCTTTATAGGGATGCAGGCCACTGAACTCTGAGCAAGAGGAGACACATGAATGAATGAATGACTAATAGATAAGGGGCTGACTAATACATCTTCTTCCAGTTATCTCGCCATATTGTTTTACCTTTGGCTTGCGAATGGAATTTTGCCAATTTACCCATAAACTTTTAAAACGGAGTGGTTTGGTTTTGTATGGAGATCTTAGTTAACAAAAAATGCTGTAGTTGAATTTGGGTTTCTTAAGGATATGCTGTAGAATGTCATGCATTTTAACCTAGTCAGAATTTGTTGAGTCAAGTCGTAGTTCTGTCATGATAGGCAGTTATGTAGGTGCTTGTACAGCTTGTACCAAAAAAAAGCATAACAAATGCTTGTTGAAAACTAATTGTCAAGCGATCTTGCAGGCTAGTACAAATGTATATCATACATTGTATGCTGACTAGGGCTGGGTACCGGTACAGAAAATTCAGGTCCAGGTCCGGTTCAGGTCCAAAGGATCAGGTCCAGGTCCGGACCTGAACCTGGACCTGATTCAGTATGACTCATACCAATGGTCCATTTCACTACAAAGAGATCAGTTGGGTGGAGTATTAGACTTACACTGGCGTTTTAAAATCCTTCAACGCTAACTGCACCTGTATGATCGGCTGTAAAACTTGGTAGAAATTACTATAAACTTTACTCTACTTCACTCTTGTTATTTTCTTCCACCTGCAAGCGCCAAAACATGTGAATGCCTGATAAAATAATCTGTTAATTTTTTAATCGGTCCAACATCCGGTCCACCTGATTTTTTCAGGTCCGGTTTTTCTGGACCGGTCCAATAAGAAAAACCGGTTTTGTACCGGTACGCTGTACCGATACCCAGCCCTAATGCTGACTACTGAGCACTTTCTCCACAATAAGAATCTACAAAAACCCACAAAAAAATATGTGTTTCCTAATTGTGAAATCATAATACTTAACCGTGTGTACAATCCTCATCTGTAGGTTTAAGTTCCTTTGCAACTAACATCCTGGAAGGTACATGTGTATATCAGAAGAGACAGTCTTTCTCCTCCATTGTGTATTCTAAGTTACTTGTCCTTTACAATATTGATCTAATGGCTGAACTCTAAGCATTCTGTGATGCACTTTATGTGATTACTTTCTCTGTCCCTACAATATATCTGTGTCAATGATGTCAGTAATTTTGTGCCGTGCTGGAAAAGTAGTCATCAGGATGATAACGTATGGTGCTGTGTAGTCGTATACATCAGGACTCTATTGTAATCCTTCTTTTTATGTTGTCCCCAGAAGCGGTGGATCAGCAGCAGGAGGGATGTTCAAGAGCGGGTTTGTGGAAGTTGGAGGGTCAGACGGCTCGCCGAAGGAGAACCAATCGTGGCACAGCGTTCCGCCCCCAGAACTTGACAACGACGACCTGACAGATAACGAAGAGGTAGACATGGACGTGCCATCTCCTGAACCCGAGCCAACACCGATGATGGACACCCCAATACCAGGACCTCCTGCGCCACCCCTTCCCCCCGAGCCACTCCCCCCACCCCCTGAGGAGGCCCCTCCTCCCCCACCACCTCCCGAAGATGAGGAAGAAATGAGGCAGATAGAGACTTCTGCAATGTCGCTGCTAGGAAAAGCTCTTGCCAAGAAAAGGCTGGAGACGTTCAGTAACAGCCATCCTAACGGTGGCTCAAGTGTCGGACAAGGCGCATCCATGTCTCCCAAACCGGGATTCTCCTTCAGTATTGTAAAGAAGAAGGCGAGCACAAAGATACAGCTGGCTTCTGTCTTTGGAGACAATGCAGAAGAGAATGGAGACGACAGTGAGGAGGAGAATCCCACTGGTCAGAAGAAGAAAATGTCTGCCCTGCCTCCTCCTACAGAAGTGCCAAAGAAGGAAAAAAATGAAGAAGCTGATAAGAAGGATGAGAAAGATGTGAGGAAAAGGAGAAGGGTGAAAAAGGAGGAAGAGGATGATGGAGAGAGGGAGTACTATCATTACTTCCCTCCTGCGCACTGTACGGTCAAGCCTCGCTGGCCCTTCATGATTTTCATCAAATCAAATGATCACATCATACTCAATAAAGACACGGGCCTGGTTGAGACTGTCCGGAGGAAGAAAAAGAAAAACGGTGCCTACGAGCAGAAATCTGACAACAATAACGTTCTTGTAGACACAGAAGAAAGCAGCAACAAAGAACTTTTGGAAGAGTCAAGGACTCAGAAATGTGATGACACTGATGTTGGATGTGAGAAAAATGACACAACTATCAGCTCTGGTGAACAGGAGATAGCTGTGCATGTGAAACAGGAATCAAAGGACACCAGTTACCAGCATAGAGAAGTTACTACATCAAACAGAAATGGAAACAGCCTTTCAAAAAATTCAAATGGCTCTCATCCAAGCTGCACAATGATTTCCAGGAAGCCAAGCCCTTTGAAAAAAGAGCTGTCTCAAGGAATCCCTTCCAAGCTGGACAGTTCCTCAGAGGTCCCTGCCAAAGAAGGGAAGCCAAGCTTTGTTGATGTTGTCAGCAAAGACGACACAGTCTTGCAGTGGCCGGCAGAGATGATCCACTTCACAAAGACTTCACCTGTCTTGTCCTACAGCTGTAATCCTCTTCACTTTGAGTTTCGTGCACTGACCAATGCAGGACCTGACAGTAGCCAGCACCCTGAAGAAGACACAACGCCACATTCTGCAGATCTTCAGTCCATCATCGATGCCTTATATGATCAGAAGGACTTCCGCTCGGACGGTTCCAACTCTCCAAGTGCTTTAAATCGTGGTTGGTACCCTTACACTGAGCCTGGGTGGTGTAGTGACCAACAGGAGGAGTGGGCTGTAAGAAGTGTTCAGGTAAAGCGGAATACATCAAACAGGCAAAAACCTCCTGTCCCCCATGCCTGGCCTTTAAAACCACCACCGAATGTTGTCAAACCATCTCAGCCCAAACCAGGCCTCACTGCTGCCATTGCAGGAGGTTCTCCAAGTCTGTTGGTGCCTCAGCAATTCATTCCTAAGCAAAGGCCAAGCACATCTCCCAAGAAAAGTTCAAACAAGGCTGGTACAGAAGACGTAGCACCTGCCTCCGGCAATGGAAGCAGGGATGAAGCTGTTGATGGGGAAGGCAAGACGTCCAGCGGGGATCGAAACAGCCACTCACAACAGGGAAACGGAAATGGCAACAACAGGTCTTCCACTTCGCAGAAAAATGGCAGCAACTCTTCCAAGGGCACTGTCGGGAAAAATGGGAAGAAACATCACAGTTCTGGGTCAGAAAGTTCTGATGATGGAAGGAAGAGGAGAAGAGATGGGGAGGAGTTGAACAGGAAACATGCCAAGAAAAGTAAAAAGAAGAAGGGCTCGAGGAGGCGGAAATCACCCAGTGACACAGATGAAAGTTCAGATGATGAATGCCAAGAGAAGGTGCCTGCAAGGAAGAAGAAGCAGCAAAAGGGTAGTAGACACCGAGAAAGGCACATAAAACTGCCAAGCCCGGAGTCATCATCATCAGAGTCTGAGTCAGATGTAGAAGATGACAATATGTCCGTAGGGAGGGATGAGATCAGCTCTAGCAATGAGCGACCAGAGAAAAAACACCAGAAGGGACAAATAACCCAGGAGTCTGAAGCATCTGAGTCTGAGGAGTCTCTGTACGAGGAAGAGAAGAAAAGCAGGAAAAGGAAGTACAAGAGAAAGGACAAAGTGGTCAAAGAGAAGACATCATCCAGGAAGGCGAAGAGGCCAAAAGTGGTTGTGGAAAAGGATTCTTCAGAAAGTGGTTCGGAATCAGAATCTGAAGAGGAGGGAAAAGAAGAGGCTGTTCTACAAAGCCAAGCTAAACGAAGGGGTAAAGAAAGACACACAGCTAAGATAAAGCAAAAGACTTCCGTTGACAACTCTGCCAAAAGTAAGAAATCAAAGAAGAGCAGTAAGAAAAAGAAGCGATCAAGAAAAACAGACTCTTCCCCACTGTCTGAGGAGGATTCCTCGCAAGATGAAACTATGCAGCGAAAGCATTCCCCTAAACAAGAAGTGCCTCAAAATGTAGAAACAGTGTCAACCAGGAGAAACAAGAAGAAGAAATCCCACAAACAGAAGGAAGAACCCCAGGAAGATCCACCACACACCTCATCACATCATGGTAGGTCCAGAGAGAAGAAGAAGGCAAAGAGATCTCGAGAGCAAAGGAGTCCCTCAGAGGAATCTATTTCGGAAGAGGACAAAAACACTGATAAAAGCAGGAGGCAAAGCACAAAGAAGAAGTCAAAGAAGGCCACGGAAGAAGAAGTTAAAACAGAGTCAGATGGTTCCTCAGAGGAAAGTTCAGCAGCTGAAGCCTCGTCGCCAAGACCAAGGAAGTCTAAAAAAGCTAAATCAAAGAAAGTCAAAACTGCAGATTCGGCTGATGATAGTGAAGACACAGAAGAGGATGATTACTTTGGAGCAGCACTCCCCCCTACGCTTTCACATAAGCAACACAGGTCAAAGAAACACCAGCATAACACAGAGCAGGCAGACAAGCCAAAACACAAACACAAAAAGGGTACGACAAAGGAAGACAGCCATCGCATGGTCAGCAAACTGATCAAATCTAAGTGGGAAAGTCATTCTGAAAGCTCAAGTGCCTCAGAAAAGTCTGGAACTGACGAGAGTGAGCCAGAGCAGATGAGTAAGAACAAAAGCAAGAAAGCTTCCCCCACAAAAGCTGATAAAAGTCCTCCAACACAGAAAGCCAAAGTTGCCCTTAAAACAGGAGGGAAACATAAAGGAACGTCTTCCTCACCACTTGTTGCAGAAAGCAGCAGCCAAAAGTTACAGAGGAAGAAAGGAAGGGAAAAGTCTTCCAAAAATGGTGAGAAGCAGGTTCACAGAAGAAAGATACAGACAAAGTCTGAGTCAGAAAGCCAACAAGAAGACTCGGAAGACGAGAAACATTCTCACAGCAGCAAAATGTCAAGAAAATCCAAAGAAGACACCAAAGAAGGTAGTAAGTCATTGAATAGAACAAGGTCCTCCTCAAGGAGCAGTCAGTCATCTGATGGGGGCAAAAAGTATAGGGAGAAACACTCAGCAAAGGTGGAGCATACTAAAGGAGGAAAGGACAAAGAGAGGTCAAGCCGTAAAAGTGAGGACACAGACAACAGCAGGGCAAGACGTCACAGCAACTCCAGTGAGTCCGAGTATGGGAGGAAAAGTGAGAAGCACCATCTAAAGGACAGGCTGGAAAGAACGCAAGTGAAGGGAAACTTTGTGACAAGGGAAGACAGGCCTTCAAGGAGGTCTGAAAACAATTTTGAAAGAACGAATGAAACCTCTGAGAGACAGAGCAGGAGTAGCAGGCACAGCCCGAGTGAGGAGAAGGAAAAACATCAGTCATATCGGAAGTACTCCTCTTCAGAGTATTCCAGCAATGAAGGCAGTGGCTCTGACCATGGAGGTAACAGGTGGAGAAGTAAGGAGGATGAACGTCACGGCAGAAGAAACTATTCCTACAACAGCTACTCTGAAAGGGATGAAGGTTACAAACGACAGCCAAGGGACTACACAGACAGCTATTCTTACAGCTCTGAAGAGCGACACAGGAGGTCGCGTGACAGGCACAGTGACAGGAGGAATCGGAGGAGGCACACTCGCCATTCATCCTCAGACTACTCCACATCAGGGGAACACAGTGACTACAACAAACATCATGCAAGGCGAGGACACAAACGGCACTACTCGGACAGTGAAGACAGGTACAGCTCAGACAGGAGCTACTCAAGACACTCACGAAAGTCTTCCCGCTACTCTCCAAGGAGATCCAGAAGCATCAACAATAGACGCCCGAGTCGAGAGAACTCTGAAAAACGCGACGACTCAAGGAGCAGAGAAAGGGATGACTCTCACCATCAGGCAAACAGAAGTACTACGCTGTCCTCACAACAAACAATCGAAGATGTACCCGAGACAGTTTCAGTACCCACTACTCTGATCAAGAGTGAACCCAACAGCAAAGAAGTTACATCCCCAGTGGACAGACCTCACAACGAAGCCATGGCAGCCATCGCCAAACAGCTCCTCCAGAAGGCCAGGAACAAGAAAAGTGCCTCCGACGAAACGGCAGATGCAGCCGTTCGGGCTGGGATAAAGCTGAAGAACCCTCCTGCCGGCTACTTTGGTCCAAAATTACCTCCATCTCTGGAAAAGAAAGCCGTTCTTCCCATCATCGGGAAGATTCCCCTTGTCAAGAAGATGATGATAAAAAAGGAAGCTGTGTCACCAGTGACAGGGAAGAAGGATGATGTTGCTGAAGCCATCTTTAAACTGGAAGAGCTTCCAACTGAAGAGATGGCTGGAAACAGCTTCCTTCCTACTGATGCCTCTGTCATGGATGCTTCTCGAGCTGAGGGAGGTGCCGGCAAGATCTCCTTCACCATGAACCAGACGCCAAGAATCGTCCGACCAGACGTACGGAAGGAACCAAGCCAAGACGTCACAAAGGAGAACAAAGAGCAGGACAAGAAAGAAGAGAGTGTCGGCCAGGCCAAAGTTCCAGCTATCTCACCTGAGGAGATGGACAAATACAGGTAAGAGAGTTTATGTCCTGTCCTCTTTGATGACACTTTTACATCAACCAAGTATTTTCACTTATTGTAAATGCATTTAAGTTTGCTAGATTTAATTTCGCATTAGTGGGAAAGTTGAGTGTTCGCAGTGGTTTTAAGGTCATGCTAGTGCCATATACTGTAGTCACATACTGCAATGGAAAAATGTACGCAGTGGTTTTGCGGTAAGACTGCCTCACAAAAACCGCGACCGCGAAAAGTTTTTATGAAGTTTTGTATCTATGTATTTCCATAGGAGGTTGCAGGAGCAGGCACAGCTGCACATCCAGAAGCAGCTGGAACTCCAGCAGAAACAGAAGGAGCAGCAGCACGAGCGGCAGCAGCTGCACAACCCCCCACCACAGCCTCAGCAGCAGCCACAAGTCATCTCACAACCCCCTTCAGCCCCTCCTCTCCCTCCACTCACTGCACCACCTTTTTCGTTCTCTGGGTACCAAGCCCCTCCTCCTCCCATGTATGTGTCCGCTTTACCCCCTGTCCCTGTACCTCCCCCTGGGTTCCTGCCCCCTCCTGTGCTCCCCCCTCCCCCGGGAATGCCCTTCGGAGGCACCCTGCCCCCACCCATGAGGCATGCCCCCATCCCATTGCGCCAACCAAGGCTTGCCCTTACTAAAGACGAACCTCCCCCTCCTGGGACTTAAGTCAACTCTTCTCATTACAGTTTCACATAAATCATACATGCTGCTCACTGAATTACAATATGAGTTTTGAGTATGTGTATTTGGGAAAGCTTAACCAAGAACTGAAATGCCCAGAAATCCATATTTGAGTCCTTCATTTACTGATATTCTTTAGTACTGACTAGTGCATGTATCACTTCACTGTTTGTATTTCACCTACTCGGGCCAGTCTGGTATCTGTCTGTTGAAAGTTTGTTTTGTTTGATATTTACTTTGATATTAGCTCTTAGACTTAATAAGGTATCCATATGCTATGGTGCCCATATATTTAATAAGTACAGATCACAAATGATGCTGATACAATACAGTACAATAGAATACAATAGGTTTGGTTGCGTAAGGTTTGTTAAGGAGTTACTAACATGTATTACTAGTACTTGGCAACAATTTGAAACTATTATCTAATATATAAGTATTCATTTTGTTTTGCCTAGCATGATATGTAGACTATGGTAGATTTACTCAAGTTTAAGTTTGTTAAATCTTGTTCTAGAGCAGTAGTTCTGGTGTCAGTTATGTATCACTTCATAAGTTGGTTAGATTCTGGTTTCTTTTAGTCGTAATCTTCCATTGCCATCATTATATGTGATCCAAAAATCATAACATTGTTCTAGTTAGGGGAGCTTGTGACAGAATATTGCCAAGGATATAAGGACTGATTGTTACGTGAACAGGGTAAACATGTGGAAGAATAGATAAAGGTATAATTGTACTCTTAGTACAGCAATAGTTATTATAGACCTACACGTGTATGTGTACATATGAAAAGGCTAGTTTATTCTCAGATATTGATGTTTTTTTCCCCTTTACATGTTAACAAGCTGTACAATGTAGCTTTTGGACCTCAAATATTGACGTAAAAGATGATGATATTACTGACTTCAGACTGGATACAGTCACTGTATAGCCAGACATGCAGTTACTGTTCAAGCAAAAGTGTTGCAGTTTCTGTTTTTGCACTGACACCAAACTGCCATTTGTTGCTAACATCATACATGTAATTCTATTGAACTCATTACCCATTTGCACAAACAAGACTTTCCTGTAAAAACGTTTATAGAAGTAGTTGTATCATACAATGTAGATTTTTTCTGAATAGTGGCTCAGAATCAGTTTTTGTTCTTCCAGAATGACAAGAAGTTTTAAGGAATGAGCTTTCCAGACTTCTTTTTGATAAGTACATATGGGATATCTAATAGTTTGAGGGTAATTTTTTGTTTGTTTCAGAGTTCTACAGTAACTATTTAGTGTGAATTGTTGATGTGCTAATTATCAGCCTTTCCCTCTGTGGTAGTAATGCTTATGTTAGTTTGTGTTTAAAATACTGTGGCAAAGTGAAACAAGTTACACTTTTATAAAATTTGTTCTTCCTAACCAACAGGTAGCTACTGTATTGGATTCTCCTATCCAGTTAGTGTGCTACCCTTTGAACAAGAAGGAAGCTGCATTTTTCTAGTCTTTGGAAAGTTAAAATCATGTCTACCAACCTCCCTAGCCACGGTACCAACCTCATGTACATATTGTAGAACATCTGTACATAAGAGCTACCACCAGAACAGAGAGGAATCCTGTAAAATTTCTGGACTCATAGTGTTTTAGGAGATAAAAATCATGATTTCCAAGAAATGGCATTATTTTTATCGCCATTTCATTGTCCAGGGTCTGAGAAAATTTCAGTAAAATATTGTGTACCACACCTTGTATGGGCTGTATTTTTGTGTCAGATCTTTTATTGATCTTTAATTGGCCATGCAGATTCTATTATATGTAGGGCTGGATATCGGTACAGCGTACCGGTACAAAACCGTTTTTTCTTATTGGACCAGTCCAGAAAAAACGGACCTGAAAAAATTAGGTGACCGGATGCTGGACCGATTAGAAAATTAACAGATTATTTTATCAGGCATTCACTCGTTTTGGCACTTGCAGGTGGAAGAAAATAACAAGAGTGAAGTAGAGTAGAGTTTATAGTAATTTCTACCAAGTTTTACAGCCAATCGCACAGGTGCAGTTAGCGTTGTAGGATTTTAAAACGCCAGTGTAAATAAATACTCCACCAAACAGATTTCTTTGTAGTGAAATGGACCATTGGTATGAGTCATACTGAATCAGGTCCGGACCTGGACCTGATCCTCTGGACCGGACCTGGACCTGAATTTTCTGTACCGGTACCCACCCATAATTATATGGATGACATCCTCTGGGAACCTCAAAACGGATGCGGGCGTAAAAAAAAAAGGTGTCTTTTACGATTTACAGGATGGTGGAAACTTTTCTTGTTTGAAATGGTAGAAAAGGGATTCGCACAAGGGTGTCTGCCATATAATAGAATCAATGAGGCCTTACTTCAAATGACTTCATGTAGAATTTTAAGAACAAAACAAAACAATTCATTACTATGCAGAAATGTCACTTTGAAACCAAGAGTTCGGAGACTTCATACCTCCACGAAATATTTAGAGCTTTTTAAGTTTTATGCAAATACCTTTCACATTTACATAATCCATGCATGGTGACATTCACATTTTACTAATTTGCACATGTCACAAGTATGAAATTCCCATCATTTACTACTTCGGAATTATGGCATTTTTGCATCTATTATTCAAATGAGAACCTAATTTGCACAATTAGTATTTGTTAATGTACATGTTGTATGTCAGAAAATCCTCTGTTAATCTAAAAAAGCTGTGAAGTTTTAATAAATAAACTAGAGTTCCACGAAACACATACCTTTGCCAAACAATCAAGGGTTGTTATGGAGAATGCCTTTATCAATGACTTAAAGGTTTTAAAGCTTCTCAAGTTATGTTATCTGCACACACTCACACACTGAGCCCGCTGCAGTACCGACGGAAGATACAGGGCGAACCACTTTCAAACTCAACCTTTGTTTCTGCGACCGCTACTCAATACCAAGTATCATGAAGATCCATCAATCAGTTCTCCAGTCATACTGTTGACCTACATAAAGACTCACCTAACACTATGGCTTAAGCCTTAACCAAAAGTTTAATCTTCTTGGCAAAGGTAATGAAAAGGCCACAAACCACCAAGCTTCCACTTTTCCCTGCCACATAAGCATCACCAAAATAAGGGGGAAAACACCCCTTGACATCAAAATGGAGAAACCCCTTCCCATAGTGCACAAACAAACAACATGGCACTTGCAAAGTGAGAACTAATAAACAATGTGTTAGCAACAATAACATCTATGTTTTGCTGACACAAATATGTCATGAACTACACAAGTCTGCAGCACAGATGTAGTTAGACACTGAGCACTGACTGTCCAGAAAAGAGGTCGATTGAAGGATTTACACATTCTTCTAATTATCATGTAAATTAAGCCCCGATTTGCATACAATACATTTCAGGATTTTAATCATTACCTAAGGTATGTACATACCAAAAATAATGCGAATCCACCAACCCCTGCTTGATTTACTCTCTTTCAAAGATAACAACAAAATCGCCCACTGCAGTTCAAAACAAGCTGCCAGGGGGCCCAAACTTACACGACTTACTCCCTACCCAAAGACGTATCCACTAGCCAAAAATCCTTAACCTGTCACTTCAGAATAACTGCGAAGGTAATAAATAAACGCAATCACATGACCCATTCAGCCTCAGACAGTCAGGTCCCCTGTTTCTGGCTTCAAGGAACATGTCACTTTAAGAAGAGGGGTTAACCATAATTATCATGCAAATTTGCATTATTGGTATCCGTTGATATCCCACCTACATTAAGGGTACATAAGCTACACGTCATAGTCTACATCGGTTACACAGATTTAAGTCATCACTTTCATGATTTGCATCGCATTATGTACAACTGAGCTACTTGACTACCAAATATGCATCGAAATGGAAAACATACCATAGTTGAATTTAAAAAGGACACCTAGCGATCTGTATGGGGGAGGCGAGGAGAGCGAGCCGGTAAAAATCCCGACCTCTAATATCTCCGCGACTCCACCTCTGCTTGGAGAATATGCGTGTGTTGATGGTAATGGTATTATGTTTTTCTTTAATTCTGTCGTGGTGGAGTTATTCGTCTCAGTCACTGTCCGTCATTCCTCTCTGCAGAGATCAAAAGCTCCAATATCAATACAAAACTCCACACGATTCAAACTTTAGCACACGTTATTGATCAGATCTCGATTGTGCTCAGCACCGAGATACTTTTTACTCAGATACTATACGAGTAGCTAACGTCAGTAACTTTAAAGGTTGGACGATAGCTCTGCATCTCGCTCGCTACACGAGTTCTATTCTATGGTCTCCGTGTGCTTGTCATGCTCGGACTAGGGTGTTAAAACTCACCCAATATCTGCTTCGACATCAGCTAAGACATAGATGTCATGTACGTCCTCCTTGTGAAAATCACTACTGCGTGCAAGTACGCCCTGAATCCTGCGAACAAACAGGCGCAAAGTCACGAGGAAGACTTGGCCGGGCGGACTTCTATTTAAATTCTGAAGTAAACACGAGTGACAAGAACGGAACAGTCGGTGCTAAATATACGCCCTGATGAGGACATAAAGGAATCCTACCGTGGGATCAGAAGGCACCACGAACGAACGCGTATTTTTATACGCTAAACGTCCGACGGAAACAATGTCCCTTCTACACAGGCAGTTTAAGGCATGTGACACCTGTAGATTCTCAGTCGAGCAGTTATATGGCCATAACTTTTGATGTAACCATCTGTTTTCAACAATTTTTGGCCAGTTAACGTAATTCACCCATATTCAAAATATGATGACAAGAAAATTGTGGATCCTCAATATTTTGGGTTTAAAAAACCATTTTTTGGTAAAAAATAGGGATGCTATTAAAATGGGTCTGTGCCCACTATGAAATGATTGTCTAACTGAGTCATATTTTCTGGAGTAATAGATTATATCTCTGTAATATCTAATATGCCTGGGGATCTTGCCGCTATACCTAAGTAAGGCTTCATTTTGGGGCAAAAACAGTATTTTTTGACAATTTTTTGGTATTTTTCGTACAAATATTAACACAGCCACGGAAATCAAAGATATTGCAAGAAGACCCACTTGATTTCTGAAGGTCTAAGGCTTAATGAACGTAAATCTCATAAAAACTCGTCATACAACCG
Organism: Branchiostoma floridae; assembly: GCF_000003815.2. NCBI lineage: Eukaryota > Metazoa > Chordata > Leptocardii > Amphioxiformes > Branchiostomatidae > Branchiostoma > Branchiostoma floridae. Next base: position 9,626,660 of record NC_049994.1, on the reverse strand, counting down.
GTATCCTGATGTGGGCAGCAGCCGACGAAACACTACTTACCCTACAAGAACTGCGCCAAAGTATGTATCACTGTACGTAACGTTAACCGATGGTACAATAATGAATGTTTTATGCCTGTATCAGTCAAATAGCTGTTGTGTCAATGCGAAATTCGCAAGCAGCTAGCCTTATAAGGTATCAGTCAACTGCCATACAATCATTTTGGGCTAGAAATATCGATTTTTAGCATTATTTTGCTGTTTCCTTGAAGTATGAGCGCCCCGCTGGTTTCCCGCCACTCCATACCCCGGAGAATCCGAACGCGTGTTCGAATGTTCGGACGGTACCATAAGCGGCTCTCGCGGGGGTCCCTTTTTATTAACCGCATCTGTTTATGTCAATATTTGATAAATACTAGGTCAATATCTTTAACATTCAACATCAAGAAGTCTCAAGAAAATTAGTTAGTGTGACCCATACATCGTAAGTTCCCGTTTTCGCAATGTAACATTAGGTACAATTGGACCGTTCTAAACTGAACGTCACGGTCCGGCGAGGTCACATGCGGTCACGCAGTCGTTCGTATTTCATGTTCGACCAAAACTGTCACAGGCCTTAAACTGCCTGTGTACTGGTCTATAACACTAACAATAAAATCCATTGATGACCGTGTGATACTCGACAAAAACTTGTCAAGGAGAACGAAAACTTACCTAAAACATCCTTAAGCTTTTTAAAACGTCAATGAATGTTGGGCATCCTTGTTGAACAGAAAGATAGTTTGTTATAAAGAGAGTTCATTTACTAGTTCTTGGCCTAGGGCTAATTGCCACATGAAACATTCAGTATGCAGAAAATAAAAAGAGGGAGGTTCCTCTATAGAAAAAGCGCCCAATACATCGGCTTCAGGTTCTCACTTCAGGCACTGCAGACTAGGGTATCAAATAGCTAGCCTCTTCAATTCACTGTTTTAAAGAGCTCTAAACGACTGGATCCGGATGAAATATCTTAGAGCCAGACGTTTTAGGTAGCATCAGGTATCTTTTATCAGTGACTGAGAATGAGCCTGACATCCGAAAACCGGTCCATTTGCTTGGTTCGTTGTGATTTGAATCATGTCTTTTCTTCAATACTGTGCACACAGTCAAGTTTCAGTTAACACAATGGGGTCCTCTATCGGTTCGGAAGACAACTACAGATTCCATTTGGACAGCGACACCATTTCCCTTATCTGACAACCGAGCCTTCAGATAATGCAAGGGTTTTAATGGCAATTAGGAGTATCAATTCCTTATGACCTAATCATGAAACGGAGCACAATACTAAGTCAAAGGATACCTGACGGTGGAAATACTTGATGATCAAAGTCGTTCCTGTCGTAGCTCAAATGCTAGACGATGTATGTTGAAACTTTTTTGAAAGCCTCGGATGCTTTGAGCATAATGTCTGAAGAGCCCAGTGTCTATAAATGGGTAACACAGGACTTTACCGTTTCCAACTGAGCCCTCTGCAGAGAGTTGGCATGTGCGTGGCTCGTCTGTTGATATTCGTTTGCCAGTACTAGTCTGTTGTTGGCCTTTACTATACATGTATAGGGCTGATGTTGGCTAACTTTTAAAGTCAAACATCTGACGCCTTCTTGACGTACAAGCCTAAATTATGTGTAACAAGTCGTAATCCCTCTAAGCTGCTCTTAAAGTATTACTGTAAGTCGTGGTTCGTCACCCATGGTGTCCATGTTTGTTCCGTCAGGAATGCGGGAGGAAAGCTACCAAAATGTTTCGCAATGAAAGCATTATGCTGCATCATTACCTGATCAGGACTTATTTTCACGACGCATTGCTTTTCAACTATGAAAGTAGAAAAAATCCAAAGGAATAAGCGGAATGATTACAAAGGATCAGATTTTTCATGTAGGTATGTATTCCTTTTTCTTTTTACTTTAAACTGTATTGCTCATTCTGTGGAAGGAGTACAGGTATACGGTTGCAAAAAGTGAGTAATCTACGAACCTCCTCAACGTGTACGCGTACGCGTACACATTCTCATTCTTTGGCGAGTTTATGTTCTTCCACTTTTCATTTGTCTCTCAGTATTGAACTTTTCTTTTTCTTTCTTTTCTTTCTATATCAACGGTGATACCATCTCTGTATATAATCATTGATTATTAATTTCATAGTTCTATTCTAATAAAAACCTATATATGGCATTCTTTTGTCTTCTACTGCTAACTACAAGCGCTTGCATTTTACCAATTAGAAAAAAAATCAACTTGTACAATACATCCCTCGCACCCAAGACACCCCCATCCTTGCCAACGAACCCTAAAGCATTGTATTGACATCTCCATTCCCACAGTCCACCCCAGTGTTGACTAACATCTACTTAAAATGCCTCTTCATCAGAGTCATCCCACAAGACCTGACTCTTTCTTACCCTTACTTTCCCCCGGCTTTAGAAGCCATCTCCCCACAGGACGGAGTAATGTTGATGACGTCCCAACCGACTTCCGGCCGCCCAGGCAGGTTTCAAGTTCAGGATGAGTTCAGCGCACCAGACGAACAGTGACAAATTTAGCGGCCGTCTTGACTGTCTATTTGTTGAAGTCGGTATGCAGACACTTCGCAGACTTCTCAAGGCATACTTAGTCTAGCATTTCTCTGAAGTCCTTAGGTTTTTGTGGTAACCTTTATTCGCGGGGTAACCTTTATCCGTTGTATTTAACACCAGGGTATTTCGGGATATTAAATCGTCAGACGGTGGTCTAAAACAGCATTATATTGAAAAAAAAATACAATTTGAAACCACTGTTCCTCAACGTGATATCCCTAGATATCCTGTTTTGGATACAACGGATATAGGTTACCCCGCGAATAAAGGTGAACTAGCGTTACATCATTTGGAGTCTGAAGATTCACGATTGCAGCAACGGGTTTATTCTTTATCAAATGTTAAACGAATGAATGTATGGTTTGTCAAAAACGTGATACTTCGCAGCTAAAAGCTGAATTACACACACTATACAATAGTACAGGCATGATAGAATGCATATTACCACGGGACATACATTATAATATACGTAGTTAAAAAAGAAAAACAAACATTATGAAACTGTAAATGTAGTGGTTTCTACAAGTGCTACATAGATGATCAATGTGACTTGGTATAATCAAATCAAATGGGTAACTTTAGGTTACTTCGTGATCACCTACGGGAAGTAACGTTAGATAGTTCTTGTACACCAATAAGTAGTTACTCAAGCAACTGGATATTGTTTTTTCCACAACCATATCCAGTTGCTTGAGTAACTACTTTTTGGTGTATCTTATTACCTGGATGTCTAACCTACATCGACGTAGTTCTTGTACAGTTATTCACTTACTGTAACGTCCACAAAAACAGTAGAGGACATATTTATGCAAAGATTGAACGAAAAAATGTCAATGGCTGGCTGGCTGGGATTACGTATCTCTAGTTTCTACGTAAGATTTACTTCAATTTCATATTGTGAAATGGGGACTACTAGTGTTTTGCCACACAGGAATCATGACAAGGAAATCTTAAACAGGATTTTTTACATCCGTCCATAAGTGTGTTACTGGTGTATAATAGTTCTCAAAGTCATGTCAGCGTTACGTATCAGCAAACCGCTATTTCAGACATCGTAAATAAAGTATGTCAAAGATGATCGTCTCTTATGTCTTTGCACATAACACAAGTGCTAGCCTGGGTACCATCCTCCGCCTAGTGACAGCTGTAATCTTTTCGCTGGTTAACCACGAAGCGAATATATTAAGCCAACAGTCACTACGAGGATGGTACCCGGCTACGCCAGGCCTCTTGAACAGTGTTTTCTTTTTCACCAACGCCTGCCCTCTTCCCCACTATCCCTCACAGGATGACGTTGGTTGGTGCACGTCTGTTAGACGGTGCATTCTTCTATCGCGTTTCTCCGACACTCAGGGGGCAGACTTTGAACCTGGCCTTTTCTCTGGACGGAATTAACCAAATTACACGCCTGTCAAGTCTAAAAAAGTTTGATACGTGCCCTCCAAACGCAAAGCCTCCGTTCCGACCAACGCGTCCTCAGTTTGGATGTTTACTGACAATTCCTGTGCCTCAGAACTGGTCTTCTGGTTTGGACAAAAACAGACCACCTTCCAACTGGCTCGGGGCTAAATCCAATTATTCTCCCACTTCTTCCTTCATGTGTCCATCTGAGGCGAAAGAAGTTGTGTCCATGTCTGATCTTGACGTCAGCTGTCCTTTCTAACCCGCCAGGTGGGTTCGACTGTCGTCTAAGAGAACAAGACAATTCGGACGCGTCAAAAAACCTGGACCGTTTCCCACCCAAAGGACATTCCGCGCAAGTGGGAAGGTCTCGGTATTTCAGCCGGCTTGCTGACAGCCCGAATTTAAGCTGTCACCCGTGTGTATTTTGGAGAACATTCTATCCGCCCTCTTTAAACAATCTCGAAGTTCGTCGAGCCCTATTTGGGGAGGTATATTCCGAGCTTGCGCCGTTCTCCGGGATTCGGCAGTGTCGTGTCGTACAGAGTGCCGAGCGCCTTGCCTTCTGCTTGGATTGTGTCAGAGGAAGATCGGGCCAAGGGAGCCGTGAGTTGTATTTTCCTTCTGAACACTTCTTCCTATCCTATCTTCTTCCTTCTAACTCAATGTCTTTTTCTGTCTCTATCAGTGTTCTTCACTTAACTACTAGACAACATCTGTAGCCATACCCTATAGTTAGCATCTAGGAAATGTTTTCCAACCTTGTTTGCCCCACAAAGTATAGCTTAGTCTAGCTACAAGGGAAGCTGAGACGCTGAGCACCGATGTTACGCGTAACTAGCTGTTAATCAAAGTGGCTGAAGTGACTGGCTGGATCTAGAGCGCGAATTCCGGGTCACGCGCACTGTGGCGTACCAACAAAGTTCTTCTTCCCAAGTCTTCTTCAACTGTGACAAGTGTGTGAGTGTGTGCCGGGTTTCGTGAAGAGGAGAAGCGGTAAGTGACAACTGACTGTACTGTTACATTAGCTTGTTAGAATTGTGTGTAAGAACTGCAATGTTCTCGCCGATTTACGTGTTGAAGACAGCGCTGGGAGGGGTAACGCGAGACGCGATGTTTCTCCAAGTATCTGTGTGTAAAGTGTTACTGCTACTTTGGGAGTACAAACAAACTCCAAGTATTCGCGTGTTTACATACCCCCCTCCCACTCCCGGGGATAGTCTTAGCACCCTACAGTGTTGTTATGATGGTATCTAGACGATGTAAAGCATGATGATCCTGAAACTCAACTTCACAATCGTGCATGTTGCTATTCCCTGTCCATTCTACAGTTCTGTATCAGTTATATCTTGTTAGTGAGTACGTCTTTGGCGCCCGGAGAAGGGACATGGACAGTAAATATTACACAAGAAAGGGCAACATCTCCAAAACGGATAGACCCCCCCCCCCCGCCACACCCATACTTGATCTTAAAATTCCAAATATCGGTAAAGTCCATACTGTCTATCGGTTAACAAGAAAGTCAGGGCAGGAAAAAGAAAGTGGTCGTCCTACTTACGATAAGGCAAATATTTATGCTTGACAGTCCCGTTATGGGTAGCAAGTTATTACAATTCCTTTCCCGGATAAGCTGATATAATGTTACAGAACACCGGTGCTGTTTGCCTACAAACACGCATACCGGCGTCTGGCCGAGAGATATTTTGACGTTTGTAATAGACTCCAGGCTGTAGGAAAGTTCTAAGACACATTCGGCGACTGCTGATACAACTTAGTCCCTCCTAAATCTGCGAAATTTAAAACTCCGCTTTTGGCCTAAAGTCGTAATGTATGACATAAAACGTACCGGAAAGCAGCAGCCTATGCGTAAAGCTAGCTAGTTTACGGATACATTCTTGTAAAAGTTTGTGTGTAAGGAGAGTAAACATAGTGTCGACTTTTGGCAAGGTTTTCACTCTCTTAAGCGGTGAGAAACACGCACATACCCCGTGTCAGTCAGCGCTGTTGGCACGCCATCTAGGGTTATCCTACACTCCTGTGTCACAGTGTCAAACTGAAAGGGCATCTCTCAGAAACAACCGCCGGCGTTGTGTATGTGTCCAATTATCAGTCAGCTTCTCCGTGTCAACCTTTGGCCACATTAAGGTTGTTCCAAGCAAAAGTCGAACACGGGAGCGAGACTTCAAGCGGCCTTTAACGGGATGCGCGAACTCTTTATTTCGAGAGTTAAGAGTTTACTTCGGTTTCTTTTTAATTCAACGCCTACATGTACAAAAGAACACAGAAAGTTGAGGTAATATATACCTGTCTTTCGACAGGAGGCTGTCCATGGGGGTCCTAGATGTCCGCATTTGCCACCCCCAGATTATCCCTCGTAGCCGCCTTAAATTGATATTATTTTCTGTAAGAACCAACTTGCAGATTCTTTTCATGATGATATTTGCTTTCATGCATTTTTTTCGTTCTGATCGACTACAATTTTTCTGCTACGATCAGATACATAATCCATAGCCCTTATAATTGCTTAAGCTTCGCGAGGGTGTTCTGGGGGGAGGTTGTGTATTTGTTTTTCCTCTCGGCCGGATATCTGTGGTTCCTCCGTCAAGTCATCCGTTCAAAGCCAATCTGTCTTCAGGAGGAAATAAACTAGTCTACCCCAGGCTCTACCATTCCAAATATTCAGGTGAAGGCAGTTTGGAATCCAGGAGACATTGAATTTTGCCTCTCCTCGACTTTATGTCACTTCCAGTCCTCATGATTAGTCAATAGTCACATGCGATTCATTTTCCCCTTCCACACATGAATTTCCGGACATTCCTTCAATTTGTTGTTTTGAAAATATTGATAACGCCTCCCTCTACTTTATGAATTTTCAAAAGTCAGATAAAATCAATCGGGGGTCCTATCAAAGAAATCGATATATGGTTGAAATGTGACTTTGCAATGAAAGACAACGAATTATTGCAACCCATTATAATAAGCAATCACAGCACCACCAGTTTATGTTGACAGTGGTCAGGAAGGTCTAAGTACGTATTAAGCGATACTTTCATCCAGTGGAACCATAATATTTCAAGAGATTAGCAAAATTGACCTGAAAGGCATCACTCCAGTGTTCTGTCTTCTTAGATAACACCGTCACATGATGCTAGATTGCGAGTACACTGTACACTGTACACTGGCATCTCAGTCATGGCAGTTGTGTATGTCAGGGAAGCATTCCAAAAATATCCTCCAGCTACCAACGAGAAATTGCTAGAAAAGTATTTCTCGATGTCAAGTCTTACGTAAAAGCATTGTCAGTTCCTCATAGATAGGGCGAAATATATATATAGACTCCTTTGGCTTGGAAAAACACACCACAATTTGCTACGTTGGACGTATGTGAGTTACAGGTATTTGGAGACTCCAACTACTACCCCCATACCAAAGAAGGTCTCAATGTGTTAAATCCAGTCATTTACTAAATTCGAAGTTGACCTGATCAGAGTATACTATGTTTCCTTGAGGGAGAGCGACAATGGCAAGGTATGCAGAGCTAAGGGTTCCAATGACCAAGCCTATTCCCTTTTTTGACATACTTGCCAGTTGCCACTTACGCAAACCTATTAGCCATTAACACATTTTTGGGAACCATTAGGGAAGTCTTATGGCCTAATAACGACTCTGACAGCCATGTACGTCAGTAATGTTTGTGTTCAAGACTCAAAATAATACCTGCCCATAGAAGCACGTCATCAAGGAAATTATAACCGGATTTTGGTGGATCATCAGAAACGTGTCTTAATTACGGAAAATGTAAAGAATGCGTCTTATTTAGGAAAAGGCTTCCTTTGGAGTTCTAAGAACCAAAACGGACGTGACGGGGCGGCTGTAGGTAACGTTAAAGCTAAATGTGAAGTCTTCCTTAGACACGGGAATGTTATCATGTTCGACCAATCAATCAATTAATCAATCAATCATTCAATTACTCAATCAATCAATCAATCAATACAACAAATAGTCTTCTCTCTTAGCCTGTGTTACTACAATTTCTCCAGTAGTCTTTTCCCTGACAACTGATAATAACAAGAATACTAGTACCAGTTCAACTGAAAAGAAAAAGAATAAAGGGCTAAATGAACGATTTTTATCATTATTATTTCGAATACGTCAAAGAGTGTTGCGTCTGGACTCCAATCTCACAGACTGAAAGGACATTTTGTTGTCTCCAGTTGCCGCCATTTTCCAGACGATATACCTTCAGGGCATGACCTTGTGTGACAACCTCAAGGTCGTCCAGGTCGCCTTTCCCACCAGACCTCGCGATAAGACAGGCGATGATGGAGCAATTTACAAGATTTTGCTATCAAAGCCCGATGATACCACGACTTCCTCATCACCTCGGGTCACAGGTGTCGGGGGAGGGGGGCGGTACTTGGCCTTAGATGTAAGTTAAGCCAGCCTGCAGTTAGATGGGTTCAATGACACAGTGAAGATTCAAGGTAGAATCGCGAGGGTATGGTGGGGGCTTATGGGTTGCTAAAGTAGGGTGGCACTACCCTTCGTCCATGAGTAATCAAACGTGGTACATTTCACACCTCCTTGTTATACGCCTTAACGGGAGGACTTGATTTATTTTTGGAGAGACACTCACTAACCATTGCGTCCTTTAAGGCCTATAGGTATAATCTTAGCGCATGAGACAGAATAGAAATATGTTTGGAACATCACAAACTGTTATAAGCTGATGCTCTTGTCCCTGGTTTCACTGAAACACTGCACAGGCAACAGGGCGGACACGCAACGACCGTATCCGTAACGCAACTGTTATTTTGGGTGACGTTGAAAATGTCTTTCATAGACTTACCCTTTCCATCATTGACTGAAATTAATGATGTTTCTTTTTTCCTCCTTTCGCTCTATTTGCGTTCATGCTCTGAAATGTAAATAACTAATTTACAACATTGCTTCAATCTGTAATGTAATGTTACAGGACTTTCCCGTGCGCTCAAATTCTACAAATATTTGTCGTTTGTAGAAAATGTTAGTGGAAAAACATTTTCGAGAGCTTTGATGTCAAGTTACTGCAGTTTGCATGATAACCGCTAGGATCCATCATAAGCATACAACGTTAGCTACCATACAGCGAAGAACAAATCAAAGATCGAACCTACAAAAAATAAGTTGCACTCAATTTTGCTGAACGAAAAAGAGCTGTTGTAACAGTAGAATTTAGAATATATCATGATGTATTAAATTTGCAAAGCTGAGGATTATTAAAGAAGAAGATGAGACGACATCTTCCATTGAGATATTGCGGAGAAAATGTGGGTGATAAAAAATATTTCAAATTTCGCGGGTATTTTTCATCGATCTCGCGAGAAGGCACGAGAAGGAGGCGTGGTTTTGTCTGGTTCTGAGAGTCGGCGGAAAACTGAGCCATTCATTTCCGTGCCGGAGAGTAACGTTACAGGCGGCACCGACTGAAAATCTAGCCCCCTGAACAACCAAACAACAGGTAAGTGAATATTTCAGCCACTAGAGAGTCTTTGTTTGAGTTCAAGTGGGCGACAGGCGATCGTTTTTAAGCTGCTAGCCTTGATGAAGTGGTCAGCTGACGGTGTAAGTCGGGTTAGTGCACTCTGTCGTCGATGTGAATAGAGATCGTCTGATAAAAAACTTCGAGCTTGTCACGTTACTCGTTAGAGTAACTTTCCCTCCACAATAAAATATTCCCACAAAACCAATATAACTAGGCATCCCGAATAACATACTACAAAATAGTATGTGATTTTCCTTCTTTTTCTACATTTTTCTGAAGTTTCTGAGGAAAAATTGTCGCAAGTTTAGCGGCAGAAATTTTTGAATCACTTCCAGCCGGTCATATGTTCTTCTCGGAGCGGCAATTTTGTCCTTTGTATTATTCCCTAAACAGGGTTTATTTGCTCAGAAACTATTCATTAGCGACCTCTAGTTGCTTAATTGGCCCAGTACCTTTTCATCTGTCTATTTTCAAATCGACCCTAACACAATTATCTTTTAAAAAGAGGAGGGGGGTTGGGGAGGGGGGCAAACCACGTCCAAAAAGACCAGACTCTGCTTCTGATTCAACTGAATGGAATTCAGACTTTTAATGAGATTTTCTATCCTATTACTTCTTCTGATTCTTTCAATTGATTTAAGTAGACAATACAACCCGATTAGCACAAGAATGAAGACATCTAGGGCTAGTTGGCAAATACAAATGGCTTATCCAATAATGAAGTAATGTTCCATTGTTGAGTTGGCAAGAAAGCACAGATGATATCTACATGGTCTGCTGGGTAAACTCAATAGAATCATATAAAATCGAAATGTATCATATTTGGCCAATACTTTCTTTGGGAAAGATATGATAGGACAGATTGCAATTATGTCGTAAAATGAGACATAAATCCAAAGGACGCAGAAAGTATTTTAATATCATCTGCTGTTTCTGTGTTGCCCTTAAACTTTAGCAAAATCCAGTATTCTGTGTTAGGTTACTCTTTAGAAAGAAATATGACCCATCGACTCATGGTTAAGTCATTTTTTATCATTGATGAATGATTATTGACAATTGACTTTCTCATCCTACTCTTATCAGCGGTAGTGTAGATTTTTATCGTATATTGTGAAGAAGTTAAATAATAGAATACCAAATGTTATCTTACAGAAACATTCGTTGTCAAAAATTACTTATCTGTATTTTTTAACAGGTTTACATAGGTGTTTGTCAGATTGGATATAGTCTCTTTGGTACTATGACACACAGTGCTCTAGACAGCCCTTTGTATGAAATTGTAGGGAGTTGTCGCTGTGAAATCTAACCTTTGCTTTAGGACAGTCCCTTGACAAGTATCCATGAAATCCCTCTTGATTAAACCGGGTCACAAGCACTTTGGGAAGCTATTCATCAGACTGTGTAGCCAGGAAGTTGGCTCATTCCTTCCTTTTAACTTTGTCAATTTGCATGGTGGGACCTGCTCTCCCTTGTTTTGTCAACTTCCCAGACATTCCAGATGAGTTGTTCAAATTGGAGAAGGCACATGACCAGATGCTCACTTGTCCTGAATTCCTATGAATAAATTTGTGAAGTCGTCCCTGTTTGTCCAAGGCAAACACACCACCTACAAGGCCAGACACTACTGCACTGTATTAAACCAAGTAGCCTCTGGCATAGCACCAGGAAGTAATTGGGAGGAGGACATACAAATGATATAGGCCATAATAGGGCCCAGTAGTAAGTGTAGGACATAGGGCTTGTCTTGTGTTCGATTCAGTCGTAGCAGCCCAACTTTTATAGCAGAATCCCTATAGTTGAGGAAAAAATAAACGTCTGTTGTTGCTTATTGGTGTTTCTTGAAAGGTTGACAGTCTTTGTGACAGAATGCTGTGGTCAACTGTTAATTGTGCCTTGCAAAAATAGTTGGGGAATTTCCACTGTACAGTACTTACGTATAGTATAACTACTTGTCATGGCCAATGTAGGAATAGCTTTTCAGCAGGTTAAACTGGATCGAGGTGCATGTACAAATGTAGATTCCCATTTACCAGGTTATTCTGGGTGGGGTGTGTTTTGGTTGGTTGGACCAGTTAGCCAATGTTATGGTTTATTGAGCAGGTACCCCAATACCTACTTAATCCTCCCCTTCAACAATATTGATCGGCCACTAAACACCTGATGGAGGAATAATTCAGACAAATAAGCTCTTGTTCTAACTGAATGAACTCCTAGTGCTACAATGTATTGTACTTGTTTCAAGTTTGATAAATAAACCAGGGAGGGGAGGGGGGGGGGAGAAATTTAAAGGCTACTACCGTGATTCCTGTCTATAAAAGCTTTATGGATCAATCATAATCTTTTACGCAATTAGTTGATATTACCCGCTGACATTTCAATACCATTCAGACATCTTCAGAGCTTCTTCATGTAACTGCAGTTTTGCCTCTTGCTGTTATATGTGGGTGGATATTGAATCAATGTCATGATAATAGTACTGACCAAAAGCAATCTGCTCCTGAATCTGAAGTGTAAATTCAAGCCTGAAATTTCTTTAAACTAGATGCAAGTTATGAAGTATCACCTTTTTTATAACATAAGGAAAATAAGAATTAAAGCCTACAGTTTTGCAGGATAAAATTCATTAAAAAGATCTATTGCTTGATAAAGTGTCAGAAGTCACCATTTATCTAGATTTTAGTTTATTGATGGATCTATTACAGCCTCATTTGCATCAAAATTATGAGTACTTGTAATGATTACATCATTATCTCCCTTTTCACACTGATGTCTGATGTAACAATGCTCCTTTTTCCAATGGTGTTAAAAGCCTTTGAACCCTGAAGAAGCAAAACAATGGCATTTGTTGTACTGTAAGTAGGATGAATCATATGACCTGTAGGCTGAGGACAAAGTACAGAGATTTTCATGCCTTGGGTAAACTGCAAGAAAAGACTATATGTTGCTTCCTTATTTGTATTTTAAAAGCTCCTTGATAGTATGTACAATTTGTGTGTAGATCAATTTAGAAATGCCAGAGAATTACATCGTTAAGTCCCAATATGGTAAATTTTAAGAAAATGTACCACTAAATGGCAATTTCTTTTAATACTCTCTGAAAAAGATGATGATCTAATCTCCATTCAAATCTACCAGTGGCATAAGCCATAAGGAGTTTAGCTGGCCAAGGAGTGTTCTGAGACACTGGGATATATCTATAATATATTGATTGAAGAAATTATTTCTCTCATTTTCAGGTATAATATTAATAATTGTAAGTAACTTTTACTACCTTTCATAAAGGCTATGCAGTAGTTTGAAGCCCCAGTATATCTTACAACTTTTGGTTACTAAAGTAACTTGTGGAAGGTGGTTGGTACACATATGTCGGCCAACCTTTGTGCTACTGGCATATTGCTAAATATGGTAATATTGTATGTAACACAAAGGTCAAGTGAAGAATGATGTCATAGTTTGTGGACTTATCCATGATAAACTGTAGATCTGTACTAAGAAAGGCTGGAAAATGTATTGCTGTATGTTTGGCAAAGTACTTAGCATCAGTGTAAGTCTCTGTAGACAGGAAAATGTGTGGGCTGTTAGTGTTAGCGTTAAATAGGAATGGGACTGGGAGGCCCATAGCTATTGAATTGTACATGTACTTTTAGTTTACTTTGGTGTGGTCTTATTCCCCAGATATGCAGAGTATATATTTGAATACTGAAGGATAGCAAGTCTATTCAAATAGACAATAATTTTTGTGGATATTTTTTTATATGTTTTCTGGAGACCTGTATGCATTGGATTTTAGGTTCACTCACTGTTTTTAGATGTTGAGTAAAATATTTCCAGTTCCAGACACTGCATACAAATACCTTATACTTAAGTAAATGCCACAAAGCTTGCCATAGAATTGAGAATATCAGCTATCCTTTACCAACCACTGATGTACTGAAAACTACTGATATATCAACTTTGCCACAAAACAGAAAAAATAGCATTCCAGTACAAAATGTTTGAAATAGGAAGCTACTATATGTGTGATTAGGTTGCCCCCCTCCCCTTCTTTTGAAAGTACATTGTCAAGAATGTTTGCTATGTTATGGTCCGTTTCCACCAGTAATGAAGCAGAATTGTTATGTCAAAACCGGGCTGCAGGGCTGTAGCTTGGAACAATTCAGTTCACTGGAGACGAGTACTGGTGTGCCCCTGAGAAAAGAAAAACATAATTTTTTTTCCTTTCTATTTGTAGTTTTGCCAAATTAAGTCAACTTGTAAACGACCTGGAGGTCAAGGGGCTAGAATGAACGAATGAACGAACGACGATTAGTAATGTCATGAGCTTGAGGGAGTTTTGTCTGGTTGAAAAAATGATAAAGGTAGGATTGAGCAAAAATAAACAATGAGGTCTCCGATTTGAAGAGGTTCACGCACATACAGGTTGGAAGGTGCTATTGGCACACTCCCCTCTTTCTTCTAATTTTGTTTTTCCTGTGATAGTTTTGATAGACAATGTCATGTTATGACTAGTAGTAGTGTTCAAGAGATTAGCTTAGATCTTCTAAGATAATATTTCACCCAATACTTGTGTCAAATGGATCATTTTCCATCTTTTACCATTGGAATGTGCCTTTTATGCCCTGTAGTCTTGAGGAATGTGGACTATTCTTCCTTTGGCTGGATGGCTTATGGCATGTCTTGACATTGGGGTGACCTTTTGTGCCAAATTGTAGGCCATGTTTACAGAGCCAATTGGGTGCTGACAAGGTTCAAGGCATGGTGGTCATTGCTGAGATTGCTTTGTGATGATTTCTATGGGGAGAAGTATGTAACACCTCCTGTTATAGGGTGAGGAATGTTTTGCTCCGTGCCATTGAATTTGAATCAATATGTACATTTGTTATGCTTTGGTAGAGTCCCTACAACAAGGAGGTGTCTATAGACATGCTGTTGGTTTTCAATGGTAGGGGGAATCATCCTAAATTTAATTTTTATGTGGGGTACCCAGTGTTTCTTGCACATGTCCATTGTACATGTCCAGCTTTGTCCAGTTTTGTAGTTTGACACCTACACACATGTAGATGTATTTACTACTGGAACTGAGGGTAAACAGTTACTGTGTGTGCTAAGACCCTATAGTTTGACCCTTGTACCAAAAGAATCATCCACATATAACATTGCATAGGGAAAACTGGAAAAGTAGAGAGTCGTTGTATTGTGCTGTCCAGCCTTTTCGAGACGCTTGTTTGAACAAAGAACAAACAACCCCACCAATAAGTTAACCACCAACCAACACCTGACCTCCATGTACCCATTTGTGAGAGCTACCATTGGTTACAAGTTCCTTCTAAAGTGCAAATCCGCCATGTAAACAAGGTGGCCATAACCTCTGACCCCTGCAGCAGGTGGGAGGGTGTATATGTAAGCCAGTGAGCCAGAAAATCCCAGATTGAGAAGGTTGTTTGGCAGGGAATGGTTTTTGTGCAGTGAAACATAAGATTTTCTGCTCTGGGTAGTCTAAAGGTGATCGTGACTGGGAATACAAATGAAGGCAGTGTAAGTTGCCTGTGAAAATGGCTGTAAGATATGGTACATGCATTTGAATTAGAATTGATCCTGTTTCAGTGATACGAGTATGGGTATTTCATGTTATACCTTATATGTATTAGGCCAGGATATTTCCTCAAGATCAATAGCAGTGGTTAGGGTCTCATTTGCATAACTTATTGCATATTACTAGGGCCCAATAATGGTAACTGACTGGAACGTCCCCTCCATTTTGTATGCCATTTTAACAAGCTTAATGCATACTATTGGAAGGCTACATCTAGCGAGGTTGGGATTTTCAGTCAAGTAGGAAATTTAAAGGTGGCATATAGGAAAGGTGACCTCATGTATGTAATGGGGTCATGCTGGCATTAATTACACCAAAGAAGGGGAGAAAATCAGGTAAGAATTGCCTGACCTAAGTAAGGCTTGGATATCAGAATTTTATCTTCTATATCCATCAGAAATAAACCACTTGTTTCTTAGCTTTTGCCAACTGGTACATTTGTATATTAATGCTAAAAGTGCCTTCATAAAAACTGAATTGTGCTGCTCAAAAACGAGCTGAAAATATTTACAAATGTATTCACTGTAGAAATAAAAAGTTTTTCATAAGGTATGACACATAAATCATAATTCAAATCATTCATAAGGTATGAGAAGCTATAAAGTGCATTCTGTGTCAGTTTTATATTTTGTAACAGGAAGATACATGTAACTTAAACATCGATGGTGTAACTTAAGTTAAACATAGATGCTTGTTCTCTGGTTATCTTGTTTGACTGCTTTATACACCCCCCCTCCATGATCAAACAACTATATAAACACACCTCCAGGGGATTTAAAGATCTCTGATCTTTATTTATACCACACCCACTTTAAAAGCCATGCCTGATGTACAGGAATGTTAAAAGGTGCAAGGAGCTTCTTCTTTGTTTTGTTTAGTAGTTGTCAGGAAGAGGAACTTGCTATTTAAAGCTTGGAGGTACTTGCACACTATGTTTTTGCCAAAGTATTCTTATTTTTTTTAAGTACATGTTTAAAGTCATTTACCAGTAACTTTGTATATTAATATATATGTCTGGTGTATATTATGATTACCAAGATGGTACCTCCCCTATTAGCAATATAATGTTACCTTGTTTTCGAAATTCAGGTAATGATATTATTTTCTTTGGGGAGGGGGCATTTATACTAGAGCCTATTTATCATGTACTGCAGACTTAAGCATAATTACTACTAAATTAGTAAACAGCAATTTTGATAATGAGATTATATATCTTCAAATCAGTTCAAATGGGGAAGTTTTACCTTGTGTGTTTTGATACATTTTAGGTGGCCTAACAGATCTTGCATTTATTTATTGCTTCCTTGGAATACTTTCCCTAAAGTCACATGGTGGTAATCAAGGAAGTTGTAACTGAAGAGTTTCAGGTTAAGGATGTCAAGTTTGTATAACCTCCACATGTTATCTTAGCTGTGATTCAATAATAAGCAGAGGTCTAGGTACCACACATTAATGATAGGAAGGGCATGTTCTGTCAACACTTCTCCACTAAAGTTCTCTGAAGGTTGCTGTCGGTTCTGTCAGTCCATGGCCTGTGTAAACTTTCTCTGACCTAGGAGAACTCTGGGGGTTTACTGATAGTTTTGCCTTTCTTCTTTTCCAATTTGGTCTGTTTTGTTGAAAACTGCTGAACAGGGTATACCTTACTGGAAAGTAGAGCTTGTTTCTCTGATGAAAAAGTATCACTGGACTTAATGATAATGGTTTGGGCATACTTGATGTGCAAACGTGGCTGCATAACTTGTCAGAAGTGTCTACAAGGGAAGTTAGTGGTTCTGGTAGGGGTTAAGACATGTAGCTGCTTTGTTGTCTACCTTTGGAAGGTAAGTTCTCTTGCTGTGGTTAAAATGGTTTTTAAATCTGCCATTTGCCTTATTTAGCCTGTAGTATCAGGTAGTTGATAGTTGAACCGTATTGATGGCAGGTCTAATCTAAAATTTGCATGCACTATATCCCACATATGCCAGTACATGTTCAAATAACAACTTATTAAGTTGGAACTGTTAGTAAGTGTTACATTTCTATTACACAAAAATATGTCGAGTACTACTAGCATACAAGACGTAGAAAGGGAGGGGACTGTCTCCCTCCAGCCTACTTAAGTTATAGCTTAGGTAGGAAAGTAGCATTTCATGTCTGTCAGTGTCAGTGAGAGGATTTAATGTGGTAAATTTTTCTCATGTTGCATTTTGTGTTCAGAACCATCCATTTACTCAGGGAGGGGCCAAACGACATGTTAGTAGATAAGATGGGGTAATAAAAATCCTTATCAACTCCTTGATGTGCCTTCTTTCAATTACTTGACCTCAGGGAGGTACCATGCAGGATTAAGAGGGAGGAGAGTATTAATTTTATATATAATATATGGGAATGTAGTTACCCCTTTTCTGGGGACCAATAGCCAATTCAACTTTTCCTTCTGCATAGTATTTGTTTTCTGACCTTTGTCTACCAATTGTGATGTAATTTTTTTATTACGTTGCCTTGCTTCCAGTTAATTTTTCATTTTCACACCTCACATCCCCATAATTCTACTTGGTTGGTTCCTTACAACTCTATTATCTCCACCTACCATTATGTGCCAGCAGATTAGCTGTTGACCATGTGGGAGGGGCATTTATATCACTCCATCTCTCTTGCTGGTTTATTTTGGTCCCTGATAAGTTTCTTATTCAGTTCCTTGGATCTCCAATCAAGGACAGTGTTAGAAAGGTTGGCAAAATCATCCCTTACAAAATCATCCATTTGTACACTAATTGTACCTAACATTGTGATGTTATAAACAACATGGATTAGAATATGACCTTATGATATTTGAATGTGACTGTTTTGATGTTACTATTTTTTATATATGACATATTTGGATGTTTTAAGTCATGGTATTCTTGCAAAATACATCAATTTTTGAAGCAATGATTCCATTTAAAGGAGCTAGCATTAAGGTTGAATAAAATTTGTAGTTCCCCAGAACTATTCATATCAAATGAGGTACATGTAAGGGTTTCTTTTTTAGATGTTTGTCACCACAGTAGATATACATGTCCCAGGTGAGACAAATTGTTTGACACAATGTATTGTAAACGACCATTGTCGTGTGCATTTTAAGCCCAAGGCTAGTTCTGCTGGCTGATTAATTCAGGTACAGACAGGTGGAGATGAAAAGAGTAAGACAATGTGCCATTCATTGGGTCGATGCCCTTTCCAGCTTTCTAAGTCAGTGGTTTGTGAAGGCTTAGTAAGACTATCTATGTAAAGATCTGTTATAGAATAGGTCATTCCAAAGTCATATTTTATACAAGTTGAATGGAGCCTCTGGAGGATTTTATTGATGACTTGTATTTCTTGAGAATATGGAAGTGACTGACAGCAGAAGGAAGTTTAACATTGAAAGATCATTTCATTCTAAAGTATTATAGATATTCCCAAAGATTGATATATTCTTTACATGTTGAATTATTTTGATATATGGACATGTATCATGAATCAGATAACAAGAGCACACGTCAATTTTGATACTATGGTATATCATTATGTTCAAATGAATTTTTGAAAGTGCAGTTAGTGTGCAGAACTGGGCCGTACATGTTACAACTTACAGACAACATGTAGTTTATCCAAACATACTATTACATCTATTATGTGAAGAGTAGATAATTATGGAGTGACATTTCATGTAGGTGCGGTACATTTATTTCTTATCAAGTGATTTACTTGGTGGTAGTTTTAAATGGTCTAGACCTCATTTTTTTTGTAATGTCAGCCCTGAATAAGGTTCTAAGTTTTCATCTGATAGAGAAGTGCTCATACAGAATTGTTGACATGAGATAGATACACTGACAGTATGAGTTTTTGTATTACCTGGCCATTGCCCTATGCAAATTGTCACCAGTGACTATATACATGTAGCCTCAGGGCCTCCCTCCCCCTGAACCATGCATGGCATCTAGACAAAACAGGTTGGACTCGTGCTATACAAAATTATCATTTCTATCTGGGTCATCAGATACATGTAGACATGTGGAGGTTGCACCTATAGTGGTTTTATCTTGTTAACAAAGGGACAGTTTCAAAGGGCATATCCCCAAATTCTTCAGTCAGATATCATTATGTAGGTACGGTGTTGACAGCAGTCCAGAAAAAGGTGTTGTCAGTTCAAATGGGAACAATTTGCTTATTGAAAAGTGAAGAATGTCTGCTTTTGAAAGCTTGCCAAGTTCAGTGCTTTGACATTTATCAGTGATAATGATATGTCATATATGTCTAATAATGTGGCTTGCATTAACATATGGTATCTGTATCACAGAAGGTACAGACTGCCAAATGATCATAAATGCATGTACCATCGCATTGACATGCTCTAAATTAAAGCAATAAGTGCAATTAGTTCTTGTTTAAAATGCAACTTTCCCTTAGCTTGTCTTGTCTTTTACTATATATACAATGTATCATACTGTAACAATAGATTTTATATGTATAGCAAGTATTTAAGTATTGAGGACAAAGCCGCCAGGTTTAATGTTTATTATAGAAAAAAATCAAGGTCTAATGACATATACTTTTTTTTATATCTGGTAACTTTCCATTCATGAACTACAATCATGGTTTGGAGATTTGATTGATTGACAGACTTTATAGGGGATTCTGTCTGTTACCCTATTGATTTTCTTATGTTGAGTTGTCAATACTGAGTACCTTTGTGGTAATAATAGACTGTAGTGGGGTCCTGATGTAAAATAAATCAGTAGTAAATATAGTTTCAATCATTAGTACTTTTACCACTTTAGTCTAGAAATTAAGTGGGGCTTTCATGTCTCTCCTTAATTTAGCTGACTTCTATCTGTTGGATTGTTCTGGTCCAAGACTTCTTACACCGGTCGTTTTCAAGAGCCTTGCTCATTTTAAATAAAATGGTCTCCTGGTCATTTATTGATTTGTGAGAGTCCACTAAACAAGAGAGGGATCTGCAATGTTCGCTCATCTATTTATAGGTGTCTGTGTGGTAAACCTAATGGGATACCACAACGCCTCTGTAGGATGTGGTAGACAATTGTTCATAGTCATGTTCTTCCCAAATGGAATGTGGGCATTGTTCTGGACGATTGCATTGTATCTTGTTGCTACTCTCCAAGCAGAGGTTGATGGGAAAAGTCATGACTTATCCAGCCTTGTCACAAACTTTTAGAGTAGGGGGCTAATAATAAATTAAAATCAGAAAGTAGCAGGCAAGGCGCGTAGCGGCTTGCGGCGAGCCACGAAGTGGCGAGCGGGGGGTAGGTACGGGAGGGGGGCCGGCTGGAAAAATGTAAGTAGGCGGCTAAAATCGCCGCCTGCCGCCTTGTTTTGACAAGGCTGCTATCTTATATGTTGTTTTTTTCCTGTCACTCACAGTCAGCTAATGTTGTTTTGGAGAGTATGTTGTTGCAACATTTTATCATTTTCCCACAGAAATAATAGTTTATGCCAAAATATAAGTGTTTTACATTTAAAACTGTACCTTAAGTTATATAATACTATTACGACATCAGCTGGTAAAAAGCTAAGTGGGTGCAGAGAAAACCCTATCATCAGTATCAATACATCTAGTGAATATTTTATGAGATAGGGTATTTTCCTGTACATAGTGCCTTTGTCCTTGATAATTAACTGGTATGGAAGTGTACTGTACAATTTGACATTTTTTGAAAACTTTTTATTTTTTATTTTTGCCACTTATTATACATATACTAGCAAGTTCATTAATCACAATAAAAATAATTCTTTTTATGTATTTGAAAGATATGCACCCAGGTACGTTATGGTAAAATCTATGTTTATGACATAAACTTGGTAAGGGCCTGAATGGCAAGATAAAAATTAAAGGAAGTACAGTATTGTATACTAGGAAATTAAAAATTCTTCCATGACGTCATTGCTGGGGGTGATCAGGTGTGACTATCAGGTGTTTCAGCATTTGTTAGGACAGGGACTCTTCTGAAAATATATTTCAAACATTTAGAACACGGAATTGCTCCAAACTGTCAGCTGACCACTGAAACAAGTAGGCCCAAATTCATATGCTATATTACCATCTTTTGTGATAGAAATATTGTACCAAAGGTTCAGTGACCCTAGAATATTTTTCATATTGATAAATATGATACTGTTGAACGGTACAGGTGTGAGCTATATCGGGTGTCCAAAGTAGAATGATAGGCTTGTACTGTTGTTGGATGGGTTTCATTTGGGTTTGTTATGTTCAAAAAAAAGGTCCTGAATTTTTAGCTGGGATGTGAACACACTAGGTTTGGGGTGATTTTATGAGTTTTTTTAGACATCCATGAAAAAATGGATAGGAATTTCTTACATGTTGGATGTACAAATTTTGTAGTCATGACTTGTTACCTTTATCTTGAAACATCAATATGTGAGACTTGATACATCTTAGTACTGACTTGTACCTTGAAATTTTATTTCAGAAGTTCACAATGGGAGACACAGAAGTTCTGGCAGATGTGACCAACACTGATCATGATGTGGCCATGAACGGAGACAATGAGGTATGGTTTCTATTTCTAGCCTGAAAACTTTCATTGAAAGCAATTTGTAGGAAAATGTCATCCAATGCTATAAATTTGTGCTTTGTGAAATAATCACATTCTCAATTAGAACTCAACAATTTTTTTACACAATGAGAGATGGTGAATGTCTCTTATTTTGCATTACACCAGCACATTTGGATGGGTCCTGGTTTTTTTTTCAATAATGAATCCGTCCAGCTAGCCTATAACCATAAAGCAAGACTGCATTATTTTGACAAAAAGAAATGAAAATGTGAATACAAGACTGCAATTATGTTTATAAAATGTCAATGGCCTAGTTTTGCTTAATGGTATGCTGCAGATCCATATACAACTGAAAGTACATGTAGCACAGCAATTCCTATTGATGTGTTTGACATCAACATCCTCTCTTCTTGGAATACCTTCATGCCGAAAAGCATTCTTCTAGGAAATATGTTTTTATTGAGGTGTTGCATACGCATGACCTTAGGCGTATGCTGTCTTTTGTACATTTAAGTTTTTTTTATCATTCAACAAAGAAAACAATCATTTATGTTGCTTTGTTGCCTCATCGTTGAATTGCATTTTATTTTATTATAGAAACATGTTAACCCACAAAATATTCTAAGGAGGCTATTATCAAGTATTCATGCATAAAACCATGATTCATGGAAATGCATGTCAAAGACCTAGTCCTGCTATGCACATGAATACTGTTTTTTTTTATGTAGAACTTTCTATAAAAGATAAGCTATAGCTAGAGACTGGGTTGTCTCATTCTAAGTTGTGTACTCATGTCCTGCCAGGTATTTGAGGATGGCAAAGTCTTCACACAGAAGACCTCCATCACTCTGAAGAAGTCGAATGCCTCCTCATCCTCTGCACGATCTGGAAGTCTCTCCGGTGACGAAGACAAGAAAGGGATGAAGCGTGTCAGCAGGTCCTCGCGAACAAGTAGCACCAGTTATGAGAAGAAGAAGAGAGGTATGATTTATTCTATTGATATTGAGTTTCAACATAGGGTTGTCGGCCTAGGTTTAGATGACATACAGGATCTGCACCTTAATAATGTTCATAATTTTTTGTGTGCCAACATTTGGTAATTCGTATCAAACCAACATAATGCTGATCTAGGCAGTACAGAAGGTTATTTGGTGAATAGAATTGGTAAAATGTAACAATAAGAGAAGAGTTGTCAAGTAAATAGTCACCATTAGTGTAAAATGATATACGTCACAAATAATAGAAAAGATATTCCATGTCTACCACATCTTCAGAACACAGTGCCTCATTGTCATCATCATCATCATCAGGTTAGATTGTGTCCAGGGTCGGTTGGTTGGTTGGTTTGCATGTATGCCTGTTGATTGGACAATTGACTTCTCAACAGTTTTTCTTTCTGACTTCTGTCAGGGGTTCTATAGGCCTGGACTTAATTTAGAAGGAAGTAATTGGCTTTTGAGATTTTCTGAGGGGTTCTTCACTATGGTAAGATGAAATGGTCCCTTATAAGTTGCATATAACAAATAATTAAATCATTTTCAATCCTATCACAAAGATAACATGTGGTGGTTGAGAGATGGATGTGAAATTAAAATAGTTTGGTCTGTTGGAGTGCTGAGCCTGTGTACCTAATCTTTATGTTTTCTGGGATGGTTGTGAGGTTACTGATTCTTGCATGATGCTTGTTAACATGAACTAACACTGCCATTACAGAACCTGCACGGCTTGCCCCCAGCGCGTTTGCCAAATTCCAGCAAGCTGACGCAGCGTCCTCCTCCGCCCCCGCCAAGAAAATTAACATCAAGCTGAGCCGCTCTGTGAGGGATCGAGCAAGTGAGACTGACACCACCATGTCTACTGTCAAACAGGCATGTTTTTACACTCACTGTTGTTTTAAAATCATTAAATACTAATAATTTATCAGTGAAGAGTACCTAGTAAGAACTTAGTACCTAGGCAGTGTTTCAGTGACTGTCTGTGACTTTGCTCAGTGTAATAGTACAATAAGGTGGTGACCGAAATGCCAGCTATATGTAGGTATTAACGTGTTGGTTATGTATTTTTCATGATATTTCATTTGAAAAACTCTAGAAAGTGGTTCAGAGTGGGTGGAGGGTTCCAAGTGTACATCCAGCTGCCACCCAATTTTACTTTTTCCCAGAAAGCCCCTAAAAGTAGAGTCAAGTTACAGTATTAACATTTCCCTAGTCATACCTTTTTTGTTGATTGAATATGCTTGTCTGTGTCATAGTCTGTCTTAAATGTATTTTACAGTTTATTTCAAGAGTCTGATTTTCATCTCTATGCCTTATAATCTTTTACCATGGTTTAAGTACGTGATTCAAAGTTAATTTTGTAAACATTTTGTTAAGGTGGTTGTCTTTTAAAGGACAGCATCAGAAAATTTTCAATTCATTATTTTCCAGTAGTTTACTCATTAAAAAGTTGATGTACGTCAATTTTTACATTGATCCGCCTAATATGACCCTGTAGACACGTTTGAACTTCGCGCTCTCCTCCTTTCCCCGCCGCGCTGGCCGATGACGTAATGGCCGCGTTCTGAGAGTCTGACGTCACAGATCCAAAACTTCTAGCCAGCCATTTTGCTCCGTGAACCTCGGTCCTCTCAGCGGTAAATAATCACTCCGCCATTCTGGAGTTCAGTCCGTAGTTGTTGACAATTACTTTCGTGGACCTGTAAGTCGCATTGTGACCTGTCTACGAAGCCATAGTCCCCGGGAGACTAAACATGAATGAGCTTGCCTGCGAGTAAACCGCGCGGCGACGGGACGAAATCAAAACAATGGCGGTGGGGAAGGTTCACGCACCGTGCCATTCTGGACTGTTACAAGAGCGAGTTTGGGTCAATCCTTACCTTCTCCTTTCCAGACAGCACAGCGATAATTACACGTAAGCTTCCACGAATTTTGGTTGAATTCACAGTTGTCCAACTGGCAGTGACATTAAAAAAAAAAAGAAACATTTTCCTCTGACAACATCGGACGATCCCCTTTTCGCGCCGAAACATACATACAAAACAGGCCGGCATTGTGAATGGCGCGAAATGTCGGCTTCGTTTCAGAGTCCGTCTTTTATTTTGATGGAACACCCAACAATCTCCGCCAAAGCTACATGATTGAAAAACCGGACAGTGCAGATAATTTACCTGAGAAACAGAAAATAAAGTGAGAGGCGAGGCGTAACTCGCTCGAATCTGTACAAGTTGCAGTGCTATCTGTTTCGGCACGATAAGGGGATCGTTCGATATGTAGTGATCAAGGGTATGTTGTCAGAGAAAAATGTTTCTTTTTTTTTAATGTCACTGCCAGTTGGACAACTGTGAGTTCAACCAAAATTCGTGGAAGCTTACGTGTAATTATCGCTGTGCTGTCTGGAAAGGAGAAGGTAAGGATTGACCCAAACTCGCTCTTGTAACAGTCCAGAATGGCACGGTGCGTGAACCTTCCCCACCGCCATTGTTTTGATTTCGTCCCGTCGCCGCGCGGTTTACTCGCAGGCAAGCTCATTCATGTTTAGTCTCCCGGGGACTATAGCTTCGTAGACAGGTCACAATGCGACTTACAGGTCCACGAAAGTAATTGTCAACAACTACGGACTGAACTCCAGAATGGCGGAGTGATTATTTACCGCTGAGAGGACCGAGGTTCACGGAGCAAAATGGCTGGCTAGAAGTTTTGGATCTGTGACGTCAGACTCTCAGAACGCGGCCATTACGTCATCGGCCAGCGCGGCGGGGAAAGGAGGAGAGCGCGAAGTTCAAACGTGTCTACAGGGTCATATTAGGCGGATCAATGTAAAAATTGACGTACATCAACTTTTTAATGAGTAAACTACTGGAAAATAATGAAATGAAAATTTTCTGATGCTGTCCTTTAATTGTAACAATCCATGTCCCTTACAGTTATTAGGCCTTTCCAGTTTGAGTCATAGTCATAGCCATTTACCTATGGTATCTTGCAGTTTGTTTGTAAGTTGCTAGGAGCGCACATTTTGGCTTAAGCCTTACCCCCATAGGAGTCATAAAATAAACCTTGCCACCTGTTGCATGTACTGATTGTGCACTTGTGCCATAGGTAACAAACTGCTACCACCTGTGTGCATGGGCCAGCATAAGATGCACACCTGTCTTAGTTATTTATGTTGTTTGATTCAAGAAGAATGAATTGTTCAGGGGTGGACTATTTCTTTCATTATCATGGAAGCTCATCTGTGTTGGTAGTCATCATAGTGCAGTGCTCAACTTTCTTTCAACATTCTAGTTATCTCCTTTGTGATTCATTGTTTTGTCTTGGTTGCTTTGACATTTGTGAATACATGTGAACAGCCCAACCTGTTTTTCTGGGAAGAGGTAATGAAATCTGTGAAGACTGATTTGAATGGCCTCTAGTGTTTTCCTTCCTTGTGATTGGTCGCACTTGGTTGGAAAGGAGAAACAGACGGTACCTGTCACAAAGGCGTGGCTTCCGAGGATAATTTCATTTGAACACGATACTATAGGGGCAAGGCTAATACTGAGGGGGGGGGGGAACATTAGGTTATTTATGACCTTTTTTTTTACTGATACACATTTAGTGTTAAAATATTATGTGTTCATCGAATGAAAGGAAGTTGTTATTCCAGCAGAATGCTTAGATTGTAATACAATGTAGACTGTGTCTTGCTCAGAATTATGTCTGCATAGTTATTTTCTGATACACCCCTCTTTGAATAGTATACGCTGCCAGTTGACCCTTATTTTCAGTTTGTTGGCAATTTGGACATTCACAAGAAAAAAAGGTGTTTTATCCCAGAATGCATGCCTAATGGCTTAGTTATAGCTTTCCCATTCCTATTGGTCGATGCATTGCTAAATTTTTGTGATCACCCAAACATGCAGTCCAGGCGTCGAGGAAGGATTTATCGATTAAGGGTAAGTTTTTGATGTTGCCTATTCATGAGCTTTTTTTACTACGGAAGGTCACTAGGTTGTGCCGTTTGTTTTTGTGGGAGCCAGTTGAGTGTTGTAATGTTGTAAGCTGTAGTCATGTTTGCATTCTTGCTAACAGTCTTGTTGTGTTTGTCGCCAAGTTCTACCAACCCAAGAAATTAGGCAACACTAAACAACTTCTGTAGTTGTGTCAAATGCCTCTACCTTGTACCAGATTTTTTTTTAAGCTTTCAAAATCGAACAGGAACCTTAGAGGTTTTCATTGGCGAGGATTGCAACAGAAGGCTACATTGGGTGCGCCAGTGTGCCGTTACGGGTGAGGATTACATGCAAATGTAATCGAGCTCGGTGCACTGAAACTGAGCGTATCTGAAGTGAGAACAGGCTGTATTATGTTACCTGCAGCTTAGCTCATGGAAAGAGTGTGCTGCCGCCGTTTGTGCAGTATTAGCAGAGTGTTTGTTAGTTTTGAACTTACTCAACCTCACCACAGGTGCAAATACTACATGAACGTCAAGGTAGTAAAAAGACCTGGCAAGAATTAAGGGGGTTAAAACAACTAGAGGTACAGCTAAGTAGTTCAACAAGGAATCTTGTTCTTTTCTTAGTTTAACTTTAATCTTCCTCTTGTCTTGAGGAGCCTTGAATTTTCAGTTGGATCCTTTATGTGAATCTTTGGATAAATTGTTCATTCTATAATTTTTAAGTTTCCCCAAGTCCCATTCATAATTTCACATGTAAAATCATGAAAAATTTGGAAGAAATATTCCATCAAATTTCAAATACGTGTATCCTTGCTCCAGCAACGTCAGACTAATTACAGTGGTCCTGACTACTTGTCTCATTTTTACTCTAGCTCTGACGTCAGTTGAAGAAAACACCCCCTCTCAGAATGGGTATGGCCCAGTTTCCCACCCAAAACATGCCTGTTGTCATATACTGTTTATATACCCTTTGTTTGTCGTGGTCTTAATTTTCACCAATCAATAGCTACCTGTGAAATGTTATTGTTGAATACCTTAAGACTTGCAGGTAAATCAAACTCTCCCTAGGAAAGGACTACCCCCGGCACTATTCATGCTTGATAGCCCTCCCTTGTTCTCCATTGTCTTGGTGCCTGTGTGCCCGGCACAAAAACTCAACATTCACGGGCACTGATTGAATCAGGGGTAACGGTCAGTCAAAGGCCCTTCAATCCGCCACTCGGGAAACAATGAGAGCCGAGGCAGCAGCGAAGAAAATGACGGGGCAAACATACAACCCGTTTGCCATCATTTGTTGTGGGACTAAAAGGAAGCTGAAAATGTTCGGCGACAAGGTAAACTGTCAAACTACTTTTCACAAGTTTTGACATGCTTTTTTGCTGTAGGTAAAGTGCATGAAAACTGTCGTGTGGAACTATTAAAAGTTGAAGGTCGCTTATCGGTTTGGAGGTACTGTTGTTTTAGTGAGTGGTTTGACTTTTTTGATGGTTTTGTTAAAGGAATGGGTGACTAGTCAAGGATACTGGTAGTTTTTTCTGTGAATGTGTGTGGTCAAATTGACTAAATTCCTGAGCCATTTTCGTCTGAACCTTGCCCCATGTGTTTACTGAAAACAGAGGGCAATCAAACACTATAGTTCATGACCACACCCAGCACACCTGTGTGTCTGGGTCGGAAAAAGAGACAAAAAAAGCTTATTTTGTGCCTGGAAAAAATTTGTTCTTTTCTTCTTAACCTTGCCGTAGTCAGCACGAGTGTCTGCGGGGGCGTAGGCCGGTTTTGTTGGCTTGCATTTGAACCATAATTACAAATATCCGTGACTCAACGGAGGTGAATTTTCCGCCATTGTTTTCTACTGGGGCAGGATATCCACCGACAACAGTGCTCATAAATGCGGGGTATAGAAATGTTGTAACTTTAGCCGGCACTTTGGGGCACTTGAGGGTTGATGGAGTGCATTTTGTGATCGCCCTGTTAAATATGGTACCACCTATATGTATAGAAAACATAGTATTCAAGTACATGTAATCTCTCTGAAGCATGGCGTAATGCAGATGTAAAGTTAAAGAAAAAAGTCTTGAAATACAAGGCCTCTTTTCTTGTGAATGTGTATTAATGTTTAACAAATTGGTGACGATTTATGACTTTCTTTTAGGAGGTAATCAAATCATGGTTCCAGAGCTACTCACTTCTTTCTTATCAGATGTTGTAATATTGTCAAGCATCGAGTTATTCAAAGTCTCTTTGCTGAATTATTGCTATGTAATTATGGCCTGGCATTGCATTACAAGTAAGATAGCTTTAGATTAGTGTACTATAACTTACATGTTCTTTCAGGCAAGTCAACAGTATCAGTAAAATGTTACATGTACTACAGTAATCAGCTCCTGTTGTGTGAAGCAGACTTTGTTAAGTAAACTTTTCATGGCAAGATTGCTAGATAACATGTCTGCTTTGAACTAACTATATGTGAATGTATACCTTTAATAAGAGTTCATAATTTTGCTAATTCTAGATAACATTTACTAATTTCCCGAGCCATGTCCCTGTAGTCAAGGTATAGGACATATACACTATGATTGTTCCAATTTTCCAAGCTTACTACCTGTTACAGTGAGAGGGTACCAAGAAATGAGATACTTTTGTTTGTTCAGTTGTGCGGTCAATTTACAAAAGGGGATTAGTCAATTTAACATGAAAAGGTTTGGGGTGCAAGGACCACATTTCTGGGTGGTCCTGAAAACATCCCTCAACCAAGTCACATTTTTCTGTGCCTTGTTAACGTATCATGACATTGTCTAAAGGCATGTTCCAAGATAAGGTTTTGATTTACAGACAGGGAGTTGCCCAGCAGTACACTGCATACTGATAAGAAAGTAAACAATCACTAGTATTAGCTACACACACATTACATTGTGATAGACAGTTCATAAGTTACTTTTTTGAGATGGTGAAAAGTTTGTTGGCCCTTGTGACCAGGTCAGAAAGAATTGGGGAGGGGGTAATATGGAATATACAAACCATCCATTGTGTATGAAAGGAAATCTGTGCTTCCAGGTGCTTTTTCTAGCCAACAGCTTCAACTTAATGGTGATGAACACGTATCAGAAATAAAGTATAGTTTCATGTTAAGTATTAACATGGCTTAAGATATTTCTCAGATATATTACAGTTTTTAGAGTTATAGCAAAGTTTACTCGGCAATGCACAGTCAATTACATGTATGTCAGTTACCATCTTGTTTAAGTTTTGATGCTAATTGTGGTTCATCAAAAATGATGTAATTTTCTCTGTTTGTTCTTCAGATCCAAGACTCATCAGACAAGTGTAAGACATGTGGGAAGAGGGTATATCCGGTGGAGAAGCTTGTTGCAGACAAGAACGTCTACCACAACACCTGCTTCAAGTGTGCTGAATGCAACAGGACTCTTAGGTACCCAAAACATGGCCGTAATCCATTGAGCTGTCTAGTAACCATTTAAGATACAAAAATAAGATTCAATATCATAAGATATTTTTGTGCATTGCAATGAAAGTAAGTAACAATATATCAAAATGGAAAGAAAAATTCAGTCATCTCGAAATATTTGGCTTTCAATCACTGACAAAAAAGTTGTCTTCCTTGATAGGACAAAATAATTTATCAACTGTCATCGGGGGCAGAATTTAAAAAGAATTTGTATTTTGCTTCATAATATACAAAATGTCAAAATTATTGTCTGCATAATTGGGAAATTATTCTGTCCTTTCTGGCACTACATGTAGTTCACCTAGTTCCTCAGGCATGCATTGGTAAACACATTGATTATATGCAAACAGTAGCAGGACAATCCACAGATCATCTAAAACTCAGGAAAACTATTTTAGGGGACATTTTGGTCTATAAGACAAGCCAATAACACCACCCAGTCCTCATATAACTTATAAGCTATGGTGATGACAAAGGCAACTTTATAGGAGTGTCTGTTGACATATAACCCAATAGCTAACGAGCCCTGACATTTTTATGGTGCTGTTTGCAAACAGGGTGGGTACGTACGCCTCCATCGACGGAGCCATCTACTGCAAGCCCCACTTCCAGCAGCTGTTCAAGCTAAAGGGCAACTATGATGAGGGCTTCGGCAAAGAGAGGGCGGTCAAGAAGTGGCCTGCAGCCCAGGGTAAGTAAACATCAACAAATAAACTAAAACAAAACGCCAAGCAAGAACATACACAACATACTTTCACGGTCACGTTTTAACCCTATAGCTAGAAGAGAGGTAAATTAGGTAAAAGACACGACTTGCTGTCCGTACCTTAATTAGTATTGACAGTCATGCCTACCCTACATGTGTTTAGTGTGCTACTGTACAAACCAATACTTTCCTTGCCATTAGGTTGCACTAAGAAAACATCTTGTACACAACTGGTGTGTTTGTGACTGACTTTTTTGAGGGGCCAAATGACCACTTTTACTCTGGCTATGCTTGCACAGGTTGATTTGATTTTGCTTCCACTAATGACTTAACAACTTGGCATGCTTATTAAGCAAACTACACGAACAATAGGATATATGCAGTAACTTTTTTAAAATTTAAAGTCCTCTCTTATTTAAAGGACATGAATTGACTTTTGATAGAAGGATCTGTGAAAGTCTGGCACATGAAATTGTTCACTACTATTTGAAGTAAATTACGTTTTACATAACACAAACATGCCTGCTGACCTGTAAATTAAAGTTGAGAACGGGAGAAAAAGGTTAGTGGGGTGGGGTGGAAGTTAATTTCATTAGGATCACAGGAAAATTCTTGAACGAAAAGAGTTTAATGCCTAGATATGATGAGGCACACACAGTCTTTCGGCTATTTTCCAATATTGTAAGGGAAGGGTAGTGTATTCTGATCTCAGTAGCTGTACACGTCTTGTCTTCTTTGGTAACCAATTAGATTTAGAGTACAAACAGTGAAGGCAACTAAGGCAGGAGGGCAGGGGAATGGGACAAGTGTGCCTTTGTGTTGTAGTGAAGCATAGGCTGAAGGTTTTACCCCCCACAATAGCTTGTCTCACACAGATTAGGAGCAGAGAGCTGGCATTCTATAGAGGCATTGTGAAAGGCAAGTTCAAAGGGCTAGTTCATTAAGCTCAGTCAGAGGGCTAGTTCATCTAGATTTTAGTTAGAGGGAGGTTGAGAATTGTTTGTGTATCCCACCATCATTGTTACCTTTCCCAAGAAGGTTATATTTTAGGTGCCATTTGTGCGTGTGTTTGTGGATAGCATAACATAAAAAGCCGTGAATGGATCTTAATGATATTTGCTGGGTTGATAGGGGTCGGGAAAATGAAAGCCAAGTTCAATAATGGGTTTCCTTAATGTAGAGCAATGGTATGGAATAGTGTTTGTCATTCCTTTTTTGTAGCCATAAGTTTGTGGGTTTGATTAGATTGTCACTCCGTTGTTATGGGTTTCTCTTCAACTGGACGCCAAGCTATTTCATGTTAGTTGGCATCATTAGTTACACCTTGAGCTTATTGAAGAACCCACCTCTCTAATCAAGTGGTATAGAACAACCACAAACATTGTTGTGTTTGTGCAACCCTTTTATTCAGATTCAAAATGACTAACTTAATATGTATATTGCCCCTAATATGCAACATGCTAAAATTTCAGCAAGGCTACACATTGTTGAGGGAGAGTCATAGATAGATTAAGTCATATACATATAGACAGATATATACACATATATGGGTGAGAATGTTCATCAAAGTAGTTTCTCCTGCTGCCAGACACATTAGGGTAGACCAATACAGGCCGCTGACGTACAGGACTGCCCACTCTGTCACCATGGTTACCAGTGTCTCACATCCCAGTGTGTGTTTATAACAGCACCTTTCTTGTGTCTGAATTAGTGAGGCTAGTAAAGGAGTTTTCAGACTGTTAAACTATGCGTTTAGACAGCTTTGAACTGCGCTGAAAACCCTTTTGAATCTGTATAGTGTTGACAAGGCTAAGTTATGCGGTGTTGTGTAATGGGCTGGTAGTACTAGCTTTATTACATGTATGCCTCTGCAAAGCATGCTTGATGTAGGGAAGAAGAAATTGATACAAAAAGGCCCTCATACACAGTCACAAAGTTATAAAGCAAATCATGGAGATACAGGTAGCAAGGAAAGAATTTGTGTGTTCCAGGAAAGCAGGTATCTAATTTGTAAAGCCACATGCTTCTGATTACGTTGCTCGGTTGCTGTTCTGTCAAGTAGTATCCAGATGCCAAGTGTAGTTTTTAGTTGTTATGTTTTTTTTCAACAAAATTTTAGTGTTATCTTTATATCCATAATAGAAGAAGTTTTCATCTTGTAAACATGCGTAAGGATGTGCAAATGTGAATAGTTGCCAGGCTGAGGAACTCAGATATATCACAGATGAGTTTTCATTCAGATGCAGATATCTTAGTAAGGCTTGTGGTGTTTTTGTTTTGAAAATGATAGAGATGGCTTTAAAATCAAATGCATTATGCATGATATGATGATTGTTATTTGTTATATTCATCAGGTGACCTTCCCCAAGACAACCTTCCCAAGGCTGAGGAACCTGCCAAGAAGCAGCGCAGGGGAAGGGATGGAGATGCAGGTGAGAATCACCTTAAGTAGTTTTATTCTATAGATTCAATTGTTAGTTATACATGTAATACTATGTACTTGTACAGGTGTGTATTAGTTAGTAGATGTAAGCTCTGAAGTACTACTATAAGGTATTGCCCTTCCACAAGAAGATCCATGTGCTACGATAAATGTCTGTTTACCTGACAGTGTATGTACATTTGTAGATGAATCTGATGATGACAAAGAGGAACAGGAAACCCCTTCATCTGACAAGAGTATGTTGTATAGGATAGCATTAAACTGAACTTACTGTTGCTTTCTTTCACTCTCACAAAGAGTATCTATTTTTTCCTTTAGTATAGGGTAGTAAGGTTGAATTGCATGTGGTGTTGTCTTTTTTTAATGTACTATGTAGAAATGTACTATGTAATATACGTAGAAATTACTGTAAATGCATTTAAGTTCGCGGGGATTTAATTTCGCGGTAGCGGGAAAAGGGACTTTTCGCGGTGGATTTAAGTTCGCGGTAACACCATAGACTGCAATCTAATATCATAATAGAAAAATGTTCGCGGTGGTTTTAAATTCACGGTAAAGTGGTCACCGCGAAAACCGCGAACATTAATCCACCGCGAACATTTCTGCATTTACAGTATAAGATAGCAAATAGGTCAAACCAAACTAATTGTTGCTTTTTCTCAATTTCATGAAGGGTATCTATTTTTCCTTTAGTATAGGGGAGTAAGGTTGATATTCATGTGATGTTTTGCCTTATATGTAGAAATGTAGTATGCATAGAAAATCTATATGCTTATTCCATAAGCAATTGTAGCATAAAGAATGCTTTCCGTATTTAGGTGCAGGTGATGACAACAAAGAAGAAAAAATGACAAGTGCAGCACCAGTTACTAACAAGAGTATGTTCACCATTTTTAAATTAATTTCTACACTTCTCTTTTGCATGGTGGTGGTTGGAAATGGTGTAACTTGTGAATGTGTATTAGCTTCCCCCGTTAGAGGACAGTTACAGCGGCGTTCGCGCCATAGTTAACACCCGTCACTGACGCTGACGATTTCTGACGCGTCACTGACGATTTCTGACGGACATTATTCCGTCACAGCATTTTTCTGACGCGTCACTGACGGAGACTGTCGCTTTTCTGACTGGTCAGCGTTATCAAATGACGAACCATTCATATGCAGGCCGCGGTAACATCACAGATTAGTGGGAGGAGAAGTAATTTGCGTCATGGTGCGCAGAAACTTGCCGATACGAAAACTGAACAGCGGAAAGAGACGGCGATCTTGCCTGCATTTGAGTAGATCGAATTATACAGACATTTTCTTCTGTTACTGCTTGCTAAGAGTGGAGCTGTTTTATCTTACTTTATCAATTACTTATTTTGCTCATTAGCTCTTCATTTGCCTGTTAATTATTGTTGTTGATTTTATCACGAAAGTATCATTCCTCGATAAAACTCCCGGCCGGGAGGTAGTGTAACGTTACATTTGCAAAAAAATCGGAGCAAAATTGTCAACAGCAATCATGTTCAAAACATCTCGTAGTAAAAGAGTTCTGTGGTCGGGAAACATTCTCCGGATACCTATTTCTTTGAATAGAATAAAGGTGAATTCAAAAAGTCAACCCGAAGAACGCGGAAATATATATTTTTTTTTTGCAACGCAAAGCGCTAAGCACGCCCGTCGGTCAAACACTGGCGGCAGACAAAACAAGCGAGCTGCAGGCCATAATCGACTACAACAATACATTTTTGGCTGGGCTACCTTCATATAATTATTGTGCAAGACGTTATATACTCCATTTTAGATGATATGTAAGTTATCCTACACCATGTACATACAAATGTTCTTTTTTTTTTAATTTGTATTGTTTATGTGTTTGTCAGCAGGGCTAGCCCTTTGTAATAGCCATAGGCTAGTTGGGCAGCCCTGGCTGTGTGTTCGGTGCAGCCAAACCAATAAATAAATAAATAAAAATATCATATAAGTTCGAGTCCCGGTATTTTTAAGTTAAATACGGCGTAAACTTCAACTGAAAACTTTGCCGTTTAGCTGCTCCATTACGGACGACGGGCCCACCATTGCGTAACAGTATGTAAATATTACATGACGCTTGCAGGAATTACGTCTATGGCTATGTTTATATCAGTGAATTTAACGGCACAGCACTGAAAAAAGGAGTTCTCTGTCTAATAATCCGCTTTGAAGAGGTTTTGGTGTGTTTTTATCGAAGATTTTGCCGCCGAATTTGTCAGCGATCGGGAACATCCGCACGCACGCGGAAAACCTACGAATTTTGATAGGAATATCTTTGCACCATTAACGTTCGACAAATACATACCTGGAATGGTGGAGCTATTTTAGAGCTACTTCGTCCTCGCTTCCTATTAATTATAACCAAAGATTCTATAGTGAGACAATTTTCTCCTCGGTATGACACGCGCAGTCGGTGTGTACACGCCGTAATTACGATGTCACAGCCGAGGATAGAGTTTTGTGTGGCGTTTAGAAAGTGGGAAATGTTGTCAATCTTTGTGGTTTGGGGTGAAAATATGAGGCCTGCATTGTTAAAATCAAAATCAATAGATGTTTTGTGCATGTGAATATGTTTATTAGATGTTCAGATACCGGTAGAATTGTAGCAAAAATGGGTCTGACCCGGGCTCCCACCGCGCCGCTCAATTGATTGACACATGCGGCCGGGGCGCGGCTTCTTTGAGTTTCACCAAGGACCTTGGTTTGGCGGCATTCTCAAAGAACGGGCCCGCGGGTACTGTACTTGATAGCCCGGCGTGGCAAAATGTGCAATAAAGGTCTTCATTCATTTATTGTAAGAACAATCAGCACGGTGCATGTTTTTCCACCGTGTTTGATTTTTTTTCTTGGTTTATTCTACTTGATAGCGATATTTAGTGTCGATGAATATATTTTGAATATTTTTGAACGACATGTATCGTAAACCCACATCGTTATAGCCTGGTATCCAGCCGTAATGATAGCTCCCGAGGCTCTACTCTCCTCTTCTCCTTTCCTATCTAGTCCGTACGTGGCACGTAATATTCTACGTTGTTTCAAAATAAGTTCCAGGATCCGCTATCCAATGTCGAGGGGGGCCTCA